>NC_069361.1:72773181-73076212 GCF_021730395.1 Mercenaria mercenaria | reverse complement strand
ATAAAGAAGAAAATCTATTGATCTATTCTAAAATTTTAATATCCCAAAAGTTTGTTGAATTCTGCAAAATATATTAAATTGATTCTAACTTAATCAACCAAAAGGATTGATTTTGTGATTGAAAATACGTAAAAATGTTATGGTTTTCGTCATAGAGATGAAATGGCCTATTCAAATTTAAGAACAAAATATTACATTTTTTTTAAGTTAAAATTTATCTCCCTTTAATCATTAAAATTGTTTTCCTGTTCAAAAATAAAGTTTTTGTTTCTTATATAGAAATTAATCTATTATCATATGGCTAAATTTTATGTGATCAAGTTTAATTGTTTTGGACTTACAACTATGTCCAGCATTACAGCTGCATTATTGCCTTTAGCCTGCTGGCATCAAGTGATTCTGCCTTTGCAACCAGTGCAGCACTGTTTGCTATTCAGTCAGTAAATTTTGAGTGAACACCCCTTTGAATAGTAAATGGTACTGCCCAAATTAAATGATGGACCATTCCATTTTAGAAATTTATCAGGCTAAAGGTTAACATGATAAACAATCAAACATCTTTCATGATTTGTACCTAGCCTAGGGTATCAAATTCTATGTTTTCTTTACAAATTAAGTTAATGCTACATTCTATATTAATTAACAAAAAACATTAACTGATACTACTCACGCACGGTATTTGTAACAATAACATGTTTATGTTATTATTGAGAAAAGGGAAATCGGGTAGTGAAACCATTATCCCTGACAAAATAGTTGTACTAATTTTGAATCGTATTGACTATAAAGAAAACCCTGATTTAATTACCATGAAGTAAACACTGAATTACCAATAAAGACATTTATAATCGACTTTTCCAATAACGTTTTCGTTATCATTTTCTATTTATAGTCATAATAAGGCAAAGTAAATCATGTGCAAAAAGATGAACAGTTAAAACCAGAAGATATGTCTTCTGGTGCCAGTATAAATATTTCCCTTTTCTCAAATGTTGTCTGATTGTCAGTGATTGACCATATTTTACAGGGCTAGATGTTATATACTTCCGTGTTGCCTGCATGGGGCATCCAGAGTTCTAGCCAGAAATTTTGGAAGGCATGTTGCAAGGAAAATTTGAGACACCAACAGCGGCAAAGGGGAAATTGAAGGAGGGACTTTCCCTCCTGGAGGGCATACAGGGGCCTCCCTCAGAAATGTTTTGGTTTAAATGACTCTTTTGGCACGTTCTAGTGTAGTTCAAAATAGAAAATATATAGCTCAAAGCCTGAAGGTGTGTCATATCCGACATGCGATAATAGCCTGGCGAGAACCCTAGCATGCTTATAATCATCTTTGACATTTTTTGATTACAGCAGATTGCTTTCTTATCTCTTTCACTGAATTTTAGCACCTGTCCAATCAGTTCACCATTCTAAAATTTGTTAGAAATGTCAGTAATATGTTTTGCTCACAACCTTTTTACCATTTCTTCTTTTGTGTTCTCAAGTGGTACGTTTTGTAGATCTGTAATTTAAATTCACTCAGTGAATTTTGTAACTTTAATATGAAAAAAAAATAGATCTGTTGACTTTAACAACAATACAGAGGCCTGGATAATGCAGGGAAAACAACTATCTTAAGGAAGTTTAATGGTGAAGATATTGACACAATATCACCTACACTAGGATTCAATATCAAGACCTTAGAGCATAGAGGGTAAGTATAAGATTTACTTACCATATGTTTGCTTTGAGTATGTCAGAGATAATTGGAGCCGCGCCATGAGAAAACCAACATAGTGGCTTTGCCACCAGCATGGATCCAGACCAGTCTGTGCATGCGTGCAGTCTGGTCAGGATCCATGCTGTTCGCTTTCAAAGCCTTTTGCAATTTTGCGGATGTGCAGGTTGGTCTGGATCCATTCTGGTCGCAGACGCACTATGTTGGTTTTCTCATGGTGCGGCTCATTTAGTTTTTATATTTACCAGCTATTTTTAATGGAAAATACTTAATTTTATTAGAACCTTAGTCATGGGGTAATATGTTGGCAGAGAGATTTGCTTGTATTTCAGATTGAAAATATGGGACTGAAATTTAGTACAGTGTAACCCAAAACTATAGAGGTAGACAGCAGATTTTTCCCCAACTATGTACAAATTTCTAAGATTTCCAGGTGATGATTTAATGATCTTTTGCAGATTCAAACTGAATGTGTGGGATGTGGGAGGTCAGAAGTCACTGAGGTCATACTGGAGGAACTACTTTGAGAGTACAGACGGTCTTATCTGGGTCGTGGACAGTGCAGACAGGATGAGGTTACAGGATTGTAAACAGGAACTTCACGGTCTACTTGTGGAAGAGGTATATAACTACACCAATTTATAGTAGAATGTACTAATCTGGGAATAATAAACAGCTGCGTTGTGCCTTCTGGTCATTATTGACACAACTTGTGCAATAATGAAGCCTGGGGGCCTTTTGTGAATCTTGGTGTAAAATTAGCTATTTAAAAGGCCGATTTGTATGAGATAAAAATGATTTCTTTTCACTTTGTAGGCTAATGTTTTATATTTCAGAGACCAGCAGGTGCCACCTTAACTACTGGAGTTTTATATTTTAATGACTAGCAAGTACCACCCTTGCTGGTGTACTATATTTCAGAGACTAGATGGTGCCACCTTGTTAGTGTTCTGTTTCCCTTAGACTAGCACCTTTCACTTTACTTGCATTTTATATTTCTGCAACAAGCAGGTAATACCTAACTTGGCCCAGTTTTTTTTTGACTAGTATACTCTGTACTTTGCACTTTGTAGACATTGATTCAATGCTCTTTATTACAGAGGCTTAGTATCAGGTGCCTTTTTACTTTGGTTCGGTATTTCTTAGACTAGCATGTTCCACTTTACTTAGGTTCCAAATTTTGGAGGCTAGAATGTGCCACTTGTTTGTGTTTTGTACTGTAGAGACTAGCATGTTCCAATTTACTGGTGTTCTTTATTTCAGAGACCAGCAAATGCCACCTTACTGGTGCCCTACATTTAAGTGACTTGCAGGTGCCACCTTACTGGTGTTCTATATTTCAGAGACTAGCAGATGCTACCATACTGGTGTTCTATATTTCAGAGACATGCAGGTGCCACCTTACTGATTATCTATATTTCAGAGACTTGCAGGTGCTACGTAACTGGTGTTTTATATTTCAGAGACTAGGATGCCCCACCTTACTGATGTTTTATATTTCAGAGACTTGCAGGTGCCACCTTACTGGTGATCTATATTTCAGAGACTTGCAGGTGCAACGTAACTGGTGTTTTATATTTCAGAGACTAGGATGCCCCACCTTACTGATGTTTTATATTTCAGAGACTTGCAGGTGCCACCTTACTTGTGTTCTATATTTCAGAGACTTGCAGGTGCCACCTGACTTGTGTTCTATATTTCAGAGACTAGCATGCCCAACCTTACTGGTGTTTTATATTTCAGAGACTTGCAGGTGCCACCTTACTTTTGTTCTATATTTCAGAGACTTGCAGGTGCCACCTTACTTGTTTTATATATTTCAGAGACTTGCAGGTGCCACCTTACTTGTGTTCTATATTTCAGAGACTTGCATCTGCCACCTTACTTGTGTTCTATATTTCAGAGCATTGCATGTGCCACCTTACTGATGTTCTATATTTCAGAGACTTGCAGGTGCCACCTTACTGATGCACTGTTCTATATTTCAGAGACTAGCAGATATCACCTTACTTGTGTTCTTTTTTTCACAGACTAGGATGTTCCACTTCACCTGAGTTCTGTATTTCAGGGACTGGCATGTTCTACTTTACATGAGATTTTTTGTGCAGAGGCATGCCCCACTTTACTTGTGTTCTGTGTTTCAGAGACTTGGAGGTGCTACCTTACTTGTGTTCGCAAACAAACAGGATCTCCCAGGAGCTTTATCAGCTGAAGAAATAAGAAAGGTAACCTATTTAAATTGTTTTATCTTGTACAGAGGTATAATATATATATATATACTGTTGATCTTGGGGGCCATTCTGTCAGAGGTCAAGGTCACAGGGGTAAGAACATGGAAAACCATTTCCAGTCTATAACTTGAGAACCACTTGGCCCAGAACATTGAAACTTCTTGGGATGATTAGACATGCCTAGTAAATGATCTCATTTGCATTGCAGTCACTAAGCCAACCATCAGGGTCACTTTAACTTTTGCTCCTGTCCACTTCTTGCCTGTTGCATTGTACTACACTGCTTTGGAGGAGACATGTGCTTTTGTGCAAACGCATCTTCTAGCTGATGTTTGATGTCACACTGAACGAAATAATTGAATTTTGATGTCACATTGAATGAAATAATTGAATTTTGATGTCACATTGAATGAAATAATCTTTTATGGATTAATATGTCCAGATTCACTGGCACAACACCAAAAAGAAAATGTTATTGTACATGTTATATCTTACTCCTAAGGATACTAGGAGAACCATAGTCTTAACCCTTACCCTACTAAATTTCTATAATGAACTTGTCCATCTTTCAGTTTGCACAGTACCATTAACTGTTAAAAGGGGTACCGGATCTTACCAAAAAGATACTGACTGAATGGCGAACAGAGTAGATCATGATCAGAATGCACGTATGTGCAGGCTGATCATGATCTACACTGGTCGCAAAGGCAGAATCAGTTGTGTCCAGCATGATAAGGGTTAAATGGAAAATATACTAGCTCTTTTCAGTTGCTGATTTCTCACCGAAAACATACAGTGCATTAAATGGGTATTAATGCATACTGAACAAGTGGTAATTTATCTTCTATCATGCACCAGTCACATTGCCTTAGTATTTCTTATCACAGAGATACTCGGGGGTACTTTATGTTTTGGTCATCAGTACAGTAAAAACTTAGAACTTCCCTGTTAAAGGTATAACATATATAATGGCATTTTCATTCTGGTCTGGTGCCAGTGTTTGATTTCAACAAATATGGAAGTTAAACATAGTTGGTATTATGTAATTGTGACAATGTTTGTTGGTAACAAAACAGGAAATTTGCCTTCTATTCAAGCTTTAAATCCATTTTGACACTCACCTTATATTGGATTTCCTAAGCTGCAATGTGTTTTCATTATCCTTAGGATCTATCACCAACAAACTATGTACGGTAACTAATAAATCTGTAATGCAAGATACAGATCATGTGCCTGGTGTTTTATCTTTAATCAGTGTTTACTTTTTCAAATTTCAGGGCTTGAATTTAGATGAAATAACCACCCATCACTGGTTAATACAGGGATGCAGTGCAGTAACTGGTGAAAATCTTCTAGAAGGAATTGACTGGGTTATAGATGATATAGCATCCAGAATATTTACAATGGACTGACACAGGAATATTATAGACTCAGGATTCTTCAGATTGATTGTCTGTGATAAACCAGTCTAAGAGGTTATGAAAAAGAATTTGGAGACCAGTCTCAGAATGCTGTCTTGTCATTGGCCAATTTCAAGAATGAACTGGGAACCATCCAATCAGATGCTTGATATTTTAGACTGGTCTCCTGCTTAAAAACTTTATAACCCTGGGACTATATATATGTACCAATTTGATATGAGCTTTGTGTATCACTCTCTTTGGACATAGAGATATCAAGCATGTCTGTCACTGTTGGCTTTGCAATTGCTTTGTGCTTGAGTGAAAACCGTGTTAAGGAAATGTTCTTCGAAAGAATTTTGATTATTCTGATCTTTTTCTCTAAGCATAGCATGCATGAAATATGTATCTTGTATGAAAACTACTGTTTTTAAAGCATTATGGCTTTTAAAACACTATCTGAAGCAAGTGGTTTCTATATAATACAGTCGATGTAATTTTAAAGTTGATTATAATATTCTCTTAATTGTTGAATATATGTTAGTATAAACTTAAACGATATATTAATGGCGGCACGGAAATATTATAGAAAAATGAGGGTTAATGTTAAATTAAAAAAAATATTCTATACTTAAAATTTTATGAGATAAGTTTGTTTGTCACTCGAGTTTTCCACGAAAAAAGGCGAAATCAACACCCGTATTTATAAGTTTTTCTTTCCAAAACCATACTAAATGTTTTTCTTTGTTTTTTTTTTTTTTTAATTGACAGACAAACACGGATTATATTCTTAATGATAGCTAAAAAGGATTTTAAAAAAATATTTCATACTTTAAATTTTATGATTTGATTTCGCCTGTCACTTTAGACTTCCGTGCAAATAGAATCAGGCGAAATCAACACCCGTATGTACGTCAGGCATGAAAAATAGTTGTTTTAAGTGAAATAAGTAAGTTTACAACCTCATTTATACATGTTCTAACATATACTTGATGCCTGTTACATACTTCCGTAATCCTAGCCTATCCTCATAGGATTGTCTAGGAATACGGAACTTCCGTAATCCTAGAATCGAAGGCTAGGATTACGGTACTGTAATCATAGCCACTGCCTTATTAAAAACTCCACTAGAAATCATCAACCAACTTCTTCCAGGGGACAAAACTGATACAGTATTTTGCATGCTTTGAATACAATTACTACCTCAAAAACATTACATAAATTTTCATTTTGCAATTTTTTCAAAGTATTAAAACCCAAAACAAACAAACAAATACTAAATTATTAAACTTTCGAATTTTTTCATTTAACATATGATCAAGTATCGTACAATGGAACATTGGTCATACCCGAAAACTACCAACAGGGTGCCATTTCCATTTTTAGCTCGACTATTCGAAGAATAGTCTAGCTATTCTACTCACCCTGGCGTCGGCGTCGGCGTCACACCTTGGTAAAGTTTTTGCATGCAAGTACATACAGCTATCATTTAAAGGCATATAGCTTTGAAACTTATTTATTCTTTTTCTAGGTCAATTACCAACCTCACTGGGTCAAGTTCCATAACTCTAACATGTATTTTGAGCAAATTATGCCCCCTTTTGGACTTAGAAAATTCTGGTTAAAGTTTTACATGCAAGTTACTATCTCCAAAACTAATGCAGATATTGAATTGAAACTTCACATGTGTCTTCGGGGTTATAAAACTAGTTGATAGCACCAAGTCCCATAACTCTGACCTTCATTTTGGCCAAATTATGCCCCCTTTTGTACTTAGAAAATTTTGGTTAAAGTTTTGCGTGCAAGTACATACAGCTATTACTAAAAGGCATATAGATTTGAAACTTATTTTTTCTTTTTCTAGATCAATTACCTACCTCACTGGGTCAAGTCCCATAACTCTGACATGTATTTTGGCCAAATTATGCCCCCTTTTGGACTTAGAAAATCCTGGTTAAAGTTTTACATGCAAGTTACTATCTCCAAAACTAATGCAGATATTAAATTGAAACTTCACATGTGTCTTCGGGGTTATAAAACTAGTTGATAGAATCAAGTCCCATAACTCTGACATGTATTTTGGGCAAATTATGCCCCCTTTTGGACTTAGAAAATCCTGGTTAAAGTTTTGCGTGCAAGTACATACAGCTATTACCAAAAGGCATATAGCTTTGAAACTTATTTATTCTCTTTCTAGGTCAATTACCAACCTCACTGGGTCAAGTTCCATAACTCTTAACATGTATTTTGAGCAAATTATGCCCCCTTTTGGACTTAGAAAATTCTGGTTAAAGTTTTACATGCAAGTTACTATCTCCAAAACTAATGCAGATATGGAATTGAAACTTAACATGTTTCTTCGGGGTTATTAAACTAGTTGATAGCATCAAGTCCCATAACTCTGATATGCATTTTGGTCAAATTATGTCCCGTTTCGAACTTAAAACTCTTTTGATATTTAACATTTTGGGTAATAATTCCCTGCTTCTGTGACAATATTTCGAATAGTCGAGCTTGGCTGTCTTATGGACAGCTCTTGTTTTTTTAGTTGTAAGTTGCTGAAATAGGTTTCTATATGAACCATGGCTGTTAAGAAGAAATAACTTTGGTGTCACTTGCAGTGCTTGATGTTTGTTCAATGAAGCCTATCTAATAAAATGTTGTGACCAATTTGGAATTTAGGGAGAATGTATATAATTTGCAAAATCTTGCATATACATTGTGTAGTAAAATAATACAAAATGTACAATAACGCTGAGGTTTTGCGGCAATTAAGTCTCAGACTTCAATCTTGCTATTGGTCCATTTCAGAATAGATCCCATAATCAACCAGTCAGTTGCAAGGGTTTTGAGAAAAAGTGATATCTCATCACCAGTATATTTGTATCAGATGACAGTTGTTAATGATATGATTATTCTAAATTAACCCTTAGCCTGCTAAATTTCTAAAAATCATTCAATTTTAGCAATACCATTTATTATTCCAAGGAGTTTACTCACTGAATAGCGAACAGTGCAGACCATGATCTGTGCAGGCTGATCTTGGTCTGCACTGGTCGCAAAGGCAGGATCACTAGCCACCAGCAGGCTAAAAGTTATAAGAAGATTTATTGTCTACTTTACATTTTAAATTGATACATGATTTACCATAAGTTTGCTTTTGATGTTGTATTCATTTATTAGTTTGTCTGAATTGTGACATGGTACAGTGACAAAATTCCATGCTTTTTAAAATAAAATGTACAAAAACTATGTTTTGTGTTTTGTAAGCCAAGATGTTAAAAACACTAAACCACATGTACTATTCAAAAATGGCTGAAGATAATTTCAATTATTATACCTCTCTTTTGTCTACAATGATAAAATCCAGTTACCCGAGAAAGAGATATTTTGACCAAGCGAAAGTGACTGTCAGGTCATGTGACCGCGCTGATATATTGAATGTCATATTAAGTGCAATTAACTGCTTCAATTTGTTAGCCATATGATTGCCTCCCTTGTACACATATAGTAGTGACGTCGCTATTCAGTTTGTACACGCGTGAGTACTGGCTAAAGATGAAACTGTTAAATTAAATGAATTAAAAACATTTTTAAACATTTTGTGTACTAAATTTTGTTTGGTATAATAAAATAAATATCATATGGCAGCGTATGTTACATTGATATTGCCACACACGCTGCCATATGATATTTATATAATATTTCTGTGTAAAATATTTCATATTCTAGGTGTAACCCTTCAATTCCTTTTTAACCAAAAATTATGAAAACAATGTGTATGAATCTTCACTATATGATAACTCCATGTGTAGCCGTACATTAGGACCTGTCCAAAATGACTGACAAAAAACAAACAAAACAAAAAACCGAACATCGCGTAAGTTTTTGTAGTTTAATTATGCCTTCAGATTTTGTTATGGAACTCTGACCTCTGACCTCTGACTGGAACAACTGATACGGGGACTGGAAACCGGCATTTATCTTATCTTATTCTGTCGTCCAATGGAAGCGTATGCCATAGGTTATTCTGCTATTACTCAAACACATACGCCTTACAGTTTAACTCGTCCTTTCAGTGAAAATCTGGGAAAGCATTTGTTGAATTTTTTGTTGAAACCAAAAGTTCTGCCATGAAATTATTGCCTGCATCTGTTTTTAAATGGAAAATATCTACATTAATGTTACTTTTCGCCCTGTGAAAATGGCTAAATCTAGACTTGTCTTACCCAGAGAGAAAGATGTCGTTTCTTACATGATATTTGCCTTGTTGATTCAGAGTATTTAGAACAAAAAAATTAGGACATATTTTAATGAAAATAGCAAGTCAAAACTGTAAACTGTTGCCTGAAAATATTTGTTTATGATATTGCTCTGTTCTTCACCATTTAAATGCGTGTTAAACCTAGATGATTTTCTGCAGTTTTATCTAAAAGTTCGGAATACTAAATGTAACTTCGTTGTCGGCCTTTTAAAAAAATTATTGTTATTTTAATTTAAATACATTGTATTTTTCACACATCAGTTTTAAGATTAAATTTATTAAACTAATTTTTGGAGTTTAAACAACAATTTCGTTTGAAACATTCCCTACGTTCAAGAAGAATGTTTGTCTCTGTATTTAGAAATCTGACATTATAAACAATAATTATAATTATGGCTCTACAAGATTAAGAAAAGTGTCAGCTTTCTGTTATTTTCCATTTTTTAAAATTCAAATCCAACAAAAATCGGCCCTTTGATAAAGGTTTGAAGTTACCTGGTAAAATATTTCTTCAGGGAAGTGAGCTCGAGTTAAGCATATCACCACATGCAGTCGCATGCTGTTTTTGCTTCAGAATCCCTTTAGATCAATCTCTGATCATCTAATTATCGCCACTTAACATGTGACTGGTAAACCCTTTGAACAATAAGTGTTATAGCTCCATGATTAACATGAGGTAATATTCTAATTACACGCTAATCGATAGTGGCGAAAACAAAATATCGATCGCTAACGACTGGTCGATATTTACAGGTATGGACGACAGCATAATACAGATAAATGTATTGATTTATACGGAGTTTCTACTTCCCGTATTAGACCTTCCTGCCTCTGATCAGTAACCATGGTAGTCAATGTTCAAAGAAATTATCCTCACATTAGCATATCAATCTGAATGGTATTTAGAAGTATATTTTCCAGTCTGACTTGTCCACAGTTTCGTTTAATGTTAAAAAATGAAAATATTTCAATTAATTGATGCATCAAGAAGAAGGTTATCTTAAGATTATTGATGCATAAACAATGATATATGCACGATCCAAAGAGCTATAAAAATAAACTTCTTTGCACGATCTAAGCATTCAAAGAGTGCAGTAGAAACACGAATGTAACGATTTGGATCACTGAGAACAGGTGGGTAGGAAGCATTTCCAGATGGGGGGAGGGGGGGGGGGGGGGCACACATTTTGAAAATCAGCCAACCTATAACAGACCCAGATCAAAGAAACGTTTTTTTTTCTTTTTAACATGGGCTAAGCATTACTATGCTTAGCTGCATACTTAGCACGTTGCGTGCTTAGCCCATCTAAAAGAATTACAAAACTGCAGTTCACAGCTAAAATTGACTCGCTGTCAAAAAAATTGCTAAGACTATTAACATAATCAGTCAAAAAGTTAATTTGGATGATTTCCATATTGGACTAACTTTTTAACGTGTATTATGTAGGCCTACCTCTGAACGCTACCTTTTAACGCTTACAGAATATGCATTTTGCATTTTAACATAACAGTTAAGCATATGCTATGATTGAATTCATTTCTAATTTCGGCCAAAGAGCAATTTTATACTTATTTGTTTTGGCAAAGTTTTTTGTATTGATGAAAATACATATAATTAGACTTTGTGTCTGCATATCGATTTTCTGTGCAACAAGTACTTATTATTTTAGAAAAATAAACGAACAAAAACAAAAGAATGGCAGACTGCACACATTGCAGTGCCGTATGGGAGCGTCATAAATCATTGAGTTACCCCAAACTTCCCAAATTAGAACCTAAGTTACTAGAGAAGCAAGGCAGAAACAACGTAAACCCTACGGCACACACAGTTACCCAATGAGAGCGACTGAGGGCCAATTTTGATGGTGCTCGATCGTGCGACTAGGCAGCGAGAGCGCCGGTATCAGAAACGTGTGGAGGGACAGCTACTCTGGACAGATCAGCCGAGAGCCAGCGATCAATGTTCAGATGTGTCAACCGGGACACACGCTCCGAAGATTCTGTTATAACTGGCTGTTTATATGTTGTCACGAAAATGATAAGACATTCGAACAGTGTTGATAAAATCATACAATAGAAAAAAAAATTAACATATTTTAAAAATCAAGTAACAAAGTTAGCTTAAAAGCTTTTCGTTATACTGTATTTAAACCATTTAAGTTAGAAGTGTCTATTAAGATTTTATTTCTTTTTTGAAAAAATAAATGCCACATGTATTTTTCTTATTTTTACAAAGTCAAATTTATTCAGCCAAGGGAGGTAAAACATAAAGCGATTGGGTTTTGGCGCGCATTTTAAATATATCGTAAACCCTTGATGTTAAACGAATATTATCGTACCATTTTAACTAAAACCATTTAAAAAGACATAATTTACATTTAAAACTGACTACCTGTGAACTCATCAAAACAGTTGTGAAATGTCTTACACAAGGCGTCAAATAGATCTAACAGTTTCTTTTACAGAAATTGTTTCAGCAACAAAATGTCTTTCGATTCATTTAGAATGGAAAACTATTTAAGTTTTCTTTCTTCTGTTGATACGCTTCATCATTGTTACAAGATACATAGATATTTGTGGAGAGAATAACTGTAAGCTCTAGCATCTTTAAGTATGGAGGTTAAATTATTCGTATGGATATGATGTCAGTAGGCCCAACACCGTATCCAATCGTTACTTTAAGGACGTATGCTAGAATTTGGTGCGAAAATTTTCCCAATAACAGAATTTCTTTAAATTTTGGATATTGAAGGACAATCATCTAAAAAAAACCCAAAAAATGCAATAAAAATCATAGGTCACTGGTATCGAAAAAGAGTTATCTGCCCTTGAAAACGGCATTTCCCCCAAAAATGACGTTTTCAAGGGCAGATAACTCTTTTTCGAATCCGGTGACCTATGATTTTTATTGCATTTTTTTTTTGTTTCTTAGATGATTGTCCTTCAATATCCAAAGTTTAAAGAAATTCTGTTATTGGGAAAATTTTCGCCCATCTCATATACAGGGAATTCTAGCGTACGCCTTTAAAAAACAGGATCAGTAACGCATGATCTCGGATCTAATGGAGCGGTTTTGGTGATTTTGGGTACGAAAATGATATTTTTCTGTTATTTAGAATTTGTTGTGAAGGACGGCATATAGCGTAAGATGTGCTCCAAATATTATGATATAGGCCTACTCATTCACGGCTGCTATTCATTCAGTTCCAGTAAATCTAAGCATTTTTTCTCAATTACTTTGGAAAACCATGCGAAAATAGCAGGTAAACAATGCAACGACTCAGAAAAAGTATTATTTCAGAACGTTATCGGACAAAAACACTAAATTACTACTTCCACGATATCACTGACACATTCCTGTAACATATTTTATCATAAATGATGAATTATATTTCTTGGAAGACCAATATAAGGCGAGTCATGACCGTGCTGGTCAGTAACGCAGAAGACACAGGATCAGCGACTGCAAAATGATAAGACATGATGCACGTTGCAAGTATATATATTTCTTAAAAAAAAGATATAGCCACTGTCTAGTATTTTAAAGATTCGTTTAATTATACCAAAGAGCTATAAAAATAAATAGATTGGCAACTTGAAAGGCAAATAGAGCAAATCTCGCCAACCTCCCGTGACAAAAAAACGAGATCTCGTTACCGGAAGTGGCGCTTTATCCACGCGCCATTTTGTATGCGAAAGCAATTATTCATCGGTAAAATAATTATCACCGTATGACCACGCTTCTTTCGATGGCAAAAAAAAAAAACCCTGTACTTCGTGTCTTAAGACCATTTCTCATTAATAAACTAATTTTGTTTTAGAAGCTAACATGTATTTTATATATAGTTTTAAAGGTACAAATTGTAACTCCATGCCCGCCGATGTTTGTTTTTAGTAAGATAACGCCGAATCACGCTCTGACACGAGCTCACGCGAGATTACAGCCAGTTGCCATTCTGTGTATTTTATACTTCTTTGATTATACTAATACCCTTTAGTTTAAGTTTTAACCATAAATATGTTATAAAGAATTTATATGATGCAACATTTTGAATAAATTGTTTTCGGAGCCTCTGAAACAGCCATATAAAAGCACTTTTCGATAATTGCTTATTACCAATTAACAGCTTTTTGCAAGTTTATTGCTTATCAACACCTTTTTATTAGGGGATTAGGGACGATCAGGTCTTTTTATTACACAGATAATAATCTTCTCGGTGATAACGTAAGGGCATGTTTAATGAACGAGACTTAAATACACAATAAATATATATTTTTTTATTTTCAACAACAAATGTTGTTAGATACATAAGATAATGTGACAGTGATTGAGTTTTTACTTGTATTTGATTAACAGTATTTTGTCCTGAATACAGGTTAATTTTTCGATATTAAAAACACGTGTGAAAGGTTCGAAGGTTCGCCTCAGAGTGAAAATATCATACTATAAAAGTTTTGTGACAACATTGTGAAAAATTGTCGTTTATTGATTTATTAGTTTAGTCAAAGAAGTATAAAATACATTTTTATAGCTCTTTGGTTTATTTCTCTCCTGAAAATTATTATGTACTCTCTCTGCTCCATATCATATAATGCTTTCACTTGCTGTAGACATTATATTTATGCAATAAATCGAAATTGAATTGAACTTAATGTATGCACAGCTAATCTCAAGAAGGTATAGCACGCGCTAAAAGATATGAAAAAGCTGTAATCCCTTGTTCATTTAGTAAAAATATTCGTGATAATATTATGAATAACCTTTACACTACTTTAGTGTCACATTATCCTTAATCTTTCCTAAAATACTTTTTACTATGATGAGCTTGTTTTGTTCTTAGGTTTTCCACTTTTTATTTTAAAAATCGGACATTTATTAAATCAGTTAGTCAGTCCCTTTGAGAAACCTTGAGGTCATAATTCGCACATACTTTATTATACAATGACTGGCTCGAGGGCAAATAGGTCACACTTCCAATTAACAGGCTCTTGTGTCATAAAAAGATACCTTTTACATTGTCAAGTATGTTTGCTAGTTTGTTTTTCTGTTCATTTTTCATTAGTGTGTGACAATATGTTTTTCAAATGTTCATTACATAGCAAAATTAATTTTGACAAGTTAAATATGATTAAATGCAATCAATTGATTTATTACTTAAAGTTTCACTCTGCAATAAACTGATTAATTACTCAACTTTTCACTCCATTGGATGTAATAATAATAATAAAAAAAAACCGCATTTCACATCTATTTATAATAACTGAAAATGAAATTGTCAATGATGTAAGCACTTTTTAAAAATTATAACTTTTTCCAGCTTTCTATTTTTTAAGATAATAGTTCTTTCATCTACATGTATGTTATGCTCGCCTAAAAATAACGTAGGGTCCCGTATTTTACATTGAAAAACATAATTAAACCAAGTTGATGACTATATTTGCTGTTGTTGTTTTACCGGTACTTAAAATTGGTGTGAAATAAATCACCCTTACAGTAGATCTCTAATCTATAATCCTTGTTTTTTATGATCGGCACCTCCCGTGATACGACAAGCGGAGATAGCCGAACCATGCATAACGATCTGCAACACTCACTAAAAAATATCCGATAGTGATCGATATTTAGCTAGACAGTCGAAGGGAGACAACAAGGTATAGCGTTGATCAATCGTGCAACATCGGGCATTTCCGTATACTCCGGTAAATACGTAGCATAAAGGCCGAGGTGATCACATTGTAGCGTTGATCTCAATAAACAAGGAAAGATAATAGAATCGATTTTTGCCCAATTCTTCAGTATGAATATTGGAGCTTCTGAGTTTTCTTCTGTGTTCGTTTTCATCAGTTTATAAGGGAAACAAACCTTTACTATCAAAACAGTGATAAGTAGTGGCAACACAAAGAACAACATGATCAAAAAAATGTTTAATGCTCCAATCTGGTAAGAGTCACGTCACCATATGTTTTCTACTAAATTGAAATATATGAATATTGAATACATGAAGTCAGAACAAACAGGACGGCTCCAACTTACATAAGAACTTAAATCAGTACTGATTCACAAGGTATACAATTATACTGGTTGTAATAGAAAAAGCGTTTTACACTGTGGACATACCATTGGGTTCCTTGTTCCATGAAGGTTTACATCAGCTCGCCAGCACAGTATAATGACTTATAACATCTGTTACGCTGGCGAATTTTGTCTTGTTGTCTTTTCATATGTCTCTTTAGGTTTGATTTTGTTCATTTTGATTGATAGCATATGTAGCACATGAAGCGATAACAATGAAAGAATAATGCAACGACTCACCCTCTTTCTTTGCTTACATTTAGAACTTCTAAAGTTCCGGTAATTATAGCGTTGCCATGGGGTATCACTAACTCTTTTTTTCCAACTCACCTCCAAAAAGAGGTGGAACTGGTGTTTACAGGCCGTGATTATGAGAGAATAACGTGAAAAGCAGTGGTATGATAATTTGTATTTTTAGACAAATTGAATTACTTCTGCTGAAGAATTGCTAATCCCGTAATTCTTCCGTTTAGATACTGTCGATTTTTACTATTGAATAAAGTTCGTAGTGAAAATGTCGCCAAGGACCCATAAGCTTTTGCCTTACTTTTAGTCTGAAAAAGAAAGAAAAAAAAAAACTAGTCTAAAGGAGGCAAAATCACAAGGGTGGGAATCATCTAAGAATAGTCATGTAGGTGGGGGCAAATTCTTACTTGAGGAATTCTTAAAGGAATACGTGCGTGTTCATTGCGAATGTTTTTTGACATTTCGGTAGAAACGCATCAATAGATGTGCGAAATAAAATTACACTGTAGTATGAAAAGTAGTTTCAAGTCACAGCATTTTAATTTTGATCTCAGGAAAATTTCTCGAGAATGGCTTTCTCGCCATCGCGTGCTTATAATTTGAAATGGGGCAAACTATCTGTACATATTTTTTTTTTTACTTTATATAGAAAATATAGACAACAGGACTTAGTACATGCATGCCTTTTTCTGTCCAAAACATTTTGACCACAGTGCGACCGGATTCCAGTCCTTAAATCAATAGTAATACACGGAGTTTCATCAGAAGAATGATTAACTATTAGTATATAAAAACAAGTAAGCCCAAGCTATTTGCCGTCTCTGACAATAATTTCTAAATAACCGGAAAAGACAATTTTGTTACCAAAACCGCTCCATTTGATCCGAGATCATACGTTACAGATCTGGTTTTCCAAATTAACGATTGGATACGGTGATGTAGATCTTGATAAATTTATATGAACCAAGATATATAGATACAAGATAAGGCTGGTTATCGTTTTAAGACAAGTGTGACAGCTTTAACACATTTTTCGTTTTTGGTTTGGAGCCACCGCGTTGTTATTTAATTGTTGTTTTATTTTGCGATGATGAGTTAATTAAGTCAAACATAAGTCCCAGTGGTTTGTTTGGACAGCTATATCATGTTTTTAGTTCAGGTTGTTTTATGAACAGCAGTATGGCAAGATCTTCAAATAGAAAGTAATTTACATGTACTAAAACTTCATTGACAGTAACGATTATTTCATTTTTTTTTTTTTTTTTTTTTTTTCTCTCTTTTATTTTTCAATCATAAATACAAACATACAAATCGTTTATATTTCAAATTACACTCAAACACAATAATACAACTAGATTTACATGTTTATATCTAAGAGATTTAAATAAAAGTTAACGAGTTTAGAAGTGAAAGGACAGTGGGAAAGATAATAATCATTCAGGCAAGAATGGAAGGATGAGAAGGGAGAGTGAGAAGAGTAAGTCGAGTTGAGTTATGTCACTTGGAATCATGATCCTAAAAGGCATAAGGAAGGATATTTTTAAAGGATAGTGTTGTTCGTTTCCTGTTTTTCGTAATTGATAGTTTGGTACTGTATTGTATAGCTGAGAGGCTTGGCTTATTTCAATATTAGTCCACTTCAGTAAAATTTAACCATTTTTCTTCATATTTATGGAGCCTGTCATTAATCATTGCTATTTCTTTTTCAATTCTAATTCTCTGCTTGAAAAATGTAAAAAAGTTATCAAAAGAAGGAACATTTTTTGTATATTTCATTTTAAAGATAAAAAATTTACCAAGAATAATGATAAAGTTTAGGATATCTTCTTTATCTGTGTTACCTATGTAACCAAAACAAACATCCTTTATATTTAGTTTTAACTCATTGTATCCCTTATTTTCCAGAAAGACTTGTAGTCTGTTCCAGAAAATTTGTACCTTTGGACATTCCCAAATTAAATGTTCTATACTCTCATTACTCATGCAACAGAATCACATAAATTACTTTGAGACAATTTACATTTATAAAGATATTTGTTTGTTGGGAGCAAGCGCATTAACAATTTATATTGAAAACTTCTAAGATTGTTATCTATTGTGGCTTTGAATTGGTTACTAAAAACTTTTTTCCAATCAATTTCCTCATTATCAAGAATGTTTTCCCATTTGAATATAGCTGTTGGTTTTTCATATGTTTTCTTACTCATTAAAAGGTTATAAAGAAACTTGTTTGGGGTTTTACTTGATTTCAGTTTCTCAATAAGGTGGTTGGTTTTGCTTCCATAAAGAAATTGCATTGAAATAAGGTCTTTAAGATTTTTCGGAATTGCTGATACTAACTGATGATATTTCAAAAAGTCAGTCTCATTCAGATCAAGTATTTGTTTTGCGTCTTCAAATTGATACCATGTATTTGTTCTAAAATCAAAAAGTTGATCAATGAATTGTATACCTTTTTCATGCCATCTTGTCCAGTAGATTACATTATTTCCAAGTTTAATTTCACTATTGTTCCATATTATATGTTTTTGTAATTCATTGTTTTCAGCATAATAACTGTTTATTAAAAACCATGAAACAAGTACATCTTTCAAAAAAGGGTGACCTGTGCATATTCTTGATACATCTTTCTGGTTCATATTGCATTGTAGAATGAAAGTATTACCAACCCTGTTAAGTATGTTTCCATAAAAGACTTTCCAGTAACCATTATTTTCATTCGAAGTTATGCGCTTTACCCAACATGCTTTAATAGAAGTTAGGAATGTATTAATATCTGTTAACTTAAGGCCTCCTAAACTGTAATTACTGAAGAGAGTGTTTCTTTTGATTTTATCATTTTTTCCATCCCATAAGAACTTAAAAATTTTTGTTGTTATATCTTTGACAATACTTTCTGGTGGATTTTCAAGTACTGTGAAGGGATATATAAGTTTAGGTAAAGCAAATGTTTTGATTACTGTTACCTTTCCCATCAGAGTAAGTTTTCTGTGCTGCCATTGTTTTAAACAATTTAAATTCCTGTAATTTTGGTTCTAAATTAAGTTCAGTATTGCGTTTTAAATCTGTATGAAAAGTTATACCAAGGGTTCTTGCTTGTTTTGATGTCCAAGTAAAATTCATATTTTCTGCATAGTTCAATTTAATGTTTTTAAGGGTTCCCAATTTTAATACTATAGATTTTGATGTATTTAATGCTAATCCAGATATTTTACCAAATTCATTGATAACTTTTATCAGTTTTTCAAAGGAAGTTTTTTCTCCATTATTTATATATGTAGCATCATCTGCAAAAAGGGTTTGTTTTATCTCTGTATTATTTATTTTTATTCCTTTAATTTCTGTGTCTCTGGCTACTTCATTTGTAAGAAGTTGAATACATATTATGAATAAGGACGAAGATAAAGGGCATCCTTGTCTTACACCTTGTTTTATAGGGAAATTTTCTGTCAGATATCCGTTATTTATCATAATACTGCTTATATTTTTATAGAAGAGTTTTACCCAGTCTATAAGTGATGGACCAAAATTAAAATAGTTCAAGCATTGTATGATAAATTCATCATTTAAGCTATCAAAAGCTTTTCTGTAATCTGAGAAAAAGAGTAAGGCAGATTCATTTTTGCTTTCAATATATTCTATGATTTCAAATATTAGACGGACATTCTCTCCAATATAGCGTCCCTTGATAAAGCCTGTTTGTTCATGAGTAATGATCTTGTAAGAACTTTTTTTATTCGATTAGAGATTGTTTTTGTTGCTATTTTGTAGTCAATATTTAGCAGACTTATTGGTCTCCAATTCGAGAGATTTGTTTGATCTTTATCTGTTTTGGGTAAGAGTGTTATTATACTTTGTTTCTGTAATTCTGAGAGTTCACCTTTCCTATAGGCAAAATTTATACCATTCAAAAAATAGGTTTTAATATCATTCCAATATAGTTTAAAAAATTCAGTAGTCAATCCGTCAGACCCAGGAGATTTCTGATTTTTCATTTGAAAGAGTGCAAGTTTACATTCGTTTTCTGTGAGTTCACCTTCACATGAAGTTTGTTCTTCCGTAGATAATTTAACAATATCTTCTTTAAAGAAGTTTATATCTGACTGGATTTGAGGTTTTTCTTTATATAGTGATCTGTAAAATTTAACTTCTTGTGTCAGTATTGCATTATTGTCAGTAATTTCCTCTCCATCTATAATCAATTTTGAAATATTTTTTTTCTCTGCTCTCCTTTTCTCTAAATTTGCAAAATATTTTGAATTCTTTTCATTTCCATCAATATGGATAGCTTTGGATCTTAACAGAATACCGTTATTTTTTTTATCATACAGGTTTTCCAGTTCATTCTCTTTTTCTGAAATTCTATCCGTTATATTATTATCATTATTATCATTGTCATTATTATTATTGTCATTATTATTATTGTTGTTGTTGTTGTCAATAAGTTGTTCAGCTTCTTCTTTTAATTCATTTATTTCCTTTATTAATGTTACTTCTTGTATGTTATCATTTCTCTTTTTGAAGGTTGAATATCTAATAGCTGTGTTTCTTATTGTTCCCTTTATGATTTCCCAAAGAGTGTCTGGCTGAGCCTCTGAGTTTATTGCAGCTGTTTCAATGATATTTCTTTGGAGTGTTGTCTTAAATTCATTATCTAGTAGAATGCTGTTGTTCAGCTTAAAATAACCTGGTCCCCTACTACTTTTTTCCAATTTTAAGTTTAGACTAACTGAAGAGTGGTCAGTTTTAAAGCCCGGTATTATGTTACATTTGCTCGCTAAATTTGAAAGGTACTCTGAAACAATAAAGAAATCAAGTCTGCAGTATACTTTAGGTTTTGTATTTGAGGTCCATGTATATTGGTGTGAGATTCCATTCAATTTTCGCCATATATCCGTTAAACAACAATTCCTCATGATATCTTTCAATTTATTCCTAGATTTAGTATGTGTATGTAAGCGGCCATTTCTTTTATCTATCAACGGATCTAAGACAACATTAAAATCTCCCCCAATAATAAAATTTTTGTCGTCATTTTCAAGTAAAAAGTTTTCAAGTTGTTTGAAAAAATGCTCATCATCATTATTTGGACCATATATGTTGATAATAGTAATATCTTGAACTTTATAATTTAAATCTAGTGCCACAAGACGGCCTTTGACTATTTCTTTATAGTTTATAATTTTGTATGGTTCTGATATGTTTAGAAGGATAGCTACACCTTCACTATTAGAGCTAGTTCCACTGAAAAATGCTTTTCCATTCCAGTCTAATTCCCAAAATTTACTTTTATTTTCAGGTAAATGAGTTTCTTGTAGCAGAAATATTGATGCTTTTGTGGACTTTAACCATTGGAACACTTGTTTTCTTTTACTAGAGTTTCCTAAGCCTCTTACATTCAATGTAGTAATTATGGATTCCATATACTATTAAATAGAGTGAGAACTGTTTTATCATTATAAAGACAGGAAACGAGCGGAGATTTCTGAAAAATATTGCTTTGTTTGATACACATCTTAGTGAGATAGGTCAATGGGTACACTTTTTTAAGTAACAAAGTTACAATTTGAGTGCATACAATACAAATGTCAATTTTAAAAATTACATACAAAGACAAATGCAGTCCTATACAATATATGATAAGAGTTTACTTTAATATAAATTATTAAAGTTCTATGTAGTCAAAACTGGCTCAATATATGAAATTCTGAGTTTAATAATATTTAATTAAATTGATCCACCAATAGAAAAGGATCCTATCGTACTCATCTATTTTAATGCAATATATATTGTACTTTCATTTGTAGAGGTTGTCACGTTTATTTTATTGTATAACAACATGACAATGTGTTCATTAAAAAACTTGACCCACGGTCAACGTCATTCAACATCACACACTTACTGATCTGACCATTACGTAAAAGGTCTAAATTTGGGATCTCAGTGTCTAATGCTAAACATTGTAATTATTACAGCAGTGATTCATTGTTATTTACATGTGCACATATTTTACGTGTCCTTGCTATAATGGTAAACATTACCTTCTTATCAGAAAAAATATATACATGTACATATTTTGCATATGTTTAACCAGTATCATACCAATGTTCAATAACAATACAGTCTGTAACTAATTGACAAGGGCAACATTATGTTTACAATATTCATTCTAAATCTATAAATATCATTCACCCATGATTTACACAGACTGGGATTTACCTAAGCTATAAATAGGCAATCATATTTCACCTGTTTTACACCTTTACTTGTTTCACAGATGCTTGTTAAAGGAGTGCAACCATATTTTAATTACAAATTCATTAGTTGCTATGTCATATAATAAGACTGATAAAAAAATGACATTATATACATTTGTACTATGGGTTATATAACGCATTTCTACTAGAACCAAAAAAGGTAAAACAAAGGGGAAAGAAGATTCTATGCATAATTCACTTATCCAGTCATATTATGAGAGGGGATGTAACATGTTATAAGCAGCTGCAAAGATTTCACTGGTATTGTTTAACATTCCATGTGATACGGATGATCCTTGAAATAATTATTAGCTTAAAAGCTAAAAAACAGAATCATTTGTTTTCATTAATTGCTTAATATTCATGGTATTCAATAAGCATAATTGGCTAGTAGATACTTATAGATGTTGTAACACCTTCTCCATTTAACATATTTCTTTTCTTTTTTTTGTTCTTGATTGTTGCTTTTTTATATAAAAATCAGTTGTATAATCACTGCTTTCAAAACAAAAGATGTAATGGGTACTGAAATATTATATACATAAAAACTGGTTAACCACCTTTAACATCATGGAGAAGGGATTAACATTTGGTGTGTATTTATCAACTTGACAGTAGACAAAACAGCCTACAGGCCATTAATAGTTCATCTTACTAGGCCACACAAACCAAACATCGTTTTCTTAGGTGACATTCTGTTTAGAAATGGGAGAAAAGGGGTCGAAAGCAAAAAATGTCAAATAAAAAGGGTTTGATCTAAAGAGCAATAATAGTCATATATCCTGACTTTTTAAAGTCTTGCAAAACGAAAAAAGACTCACAAGCAGGACAATACTGAAAAATTGTAAAAGCAAATCATATCTCATCAAAAACCATGTGAATACATGCACTGTTATCAAGTTCAATGTTTTGTGTCCATTTCATATTTTTACAAATCATACAGAATTCGTGTTTTACTGCATGTTTATTTTCTGTACAGAATACTTCAAACTGTCATTTGAATAGTTATGCCAACCTGTTAGAAGTTCCCCTTTTACGTGGTGCTTCTGGCCATGCTAGGTTTTGCCAGAACCTAAAGTTCTTATAATGGAGCTGAATAACGTGGTCTGTTTGATCTTTATAGAAAATTTTCCCATTACGGAACCATGCTGCTTGAACCAGATCTGGTTTTTTGTATTTCACCGATTGAAGAGTTTTATAATTCTCAGCTGTTAAGTCATCCATTATGGATATTGATTTTGGAAATAACTTTCTGTTTCTCATTACTTTGTTTTTATCTAGTCTAGATTTCAACTGAGCAATAATCGGCCTTGGTTTATCACCTTTTGCCCCAATTCTATGACTGATGACAAAATCTTCACGTTTGAGGTTTAAACCCGGTACATATTCATTCAGTTTCTTCCTTACTATCTCTGTCGTCTGTTCATCATTTTCTGATACTTGTTTTTCGTTTTCCTCCTCGGTGTTACTTACTTTCATGGCGTATGTATCGTGGTTTGATTCCACACTTTTCTTCTCTGCACTCTCGCTGTTTTCACTCGTGTCTTTTTCTGCTGGTTTAGTGTCAATGTTTTCATCAAGTTTCTTTTTCTCATTTCTAACTTGTATTTTAGGAAAAGTTTCTTCTGGAATACCAAAAATTCGAATATTGTTTACTCTACTATATTGTTCACAGTCATTAAGGTATTCATCAGTTTTCAAAGCATTATCTCTCATTTCATATTTATATCTATCTATATTTGCATTTTGATCAGACATGTCCTTGCTCAACCTGCTTATATCTTCCTTCATTTTATCATATTCTGTCTTCATTTTGTCAATTTCCTTTTCTTTCTCAAACAGTTTACCTTCAAGTATTTCCACTTTCTTCTCTGTTGAGGCTAGTAGTTCTTCTTTCATAGTTTGTATTGTTTCTTTGATCAGCGTTTTGAGAGTTTCGTCATTTTTAGTCATAACATTTTCTAGCTTTTTGTTAATTTGCTTTAGTTCTGTTTGAATACTTTTCATTGTATTTTCATTTGACTCTTCGTTTTGTTTTTCATGTTTTTGTTTTTTCTTGTCACTTTTAATTGGTGTTGCACTCATGCTGGTGTCACTTTCGCTTACACTACTCATTTCATTTCGTTTTCGCTTTCCCGTGCATTTTTGCTTTTACTATCTTCAGACATCCTGAACTTTTACAGTTGTACAATATACTATATATTATATACCTAAGTTTTATTTTTTTTAGCTTGGCCTTATAGTCACTTCAATACTCTCACTGATTCAGTCCACCTAATCCATGTGTTTCTGTTACACAGTGTCCATGTATAGATAAATCCAATACACTCAATGTACACAATGGCTACCCATTCAATAACCTTTGACAAAAATGTTTACATAGTTCCTAATCCTGTTCTTGTTAAAAACACATTTCTTATTTCCAATTAGATACTTTTATATTCCACAGTTGTTTTATGCAGTTTTATTTAATGTTGATAGTTTATTTCCACCAAAATTTTAAGTTATTATCAGAGCACAAAAAACATGACCATCTTATCCAAGGGACACAACTCTCTTATTATTTCATTTTTGATTGTGCATACATTAACCATTTATGTCAATATTAGAAAGAATCTGCCAAATGGATATCGCGGGGTACATTTTGCCGCAAATTACTATGCTTATGTTGTCTAGCCGATCAGCAGCAGCGTTGATTAACACAGAAGTCTTGAGCAATTGATAAAAAAAGTAATTTCCGGATATCTAGTATACACATTTTCAATCGCCGGACACTAACTTGCCTGAAACAGGTGCCTTTTTGTACTATATTTCCTCAGTTAGCCAAGCCATTCCTTTTAAAAAGGACTTTTTTTTATTACCTTACTGTTATACAACACCGTTTACTAACAAGTTCATCACTTTCACCTTCAACAAGACGTTTAACCTTTAGCCTGCTGGCGGCAAGTGATTTTGCATTTGCAATCAGTGCAGACCAAAATCAACTGATCATGGTCTGCATTGTTCGCTATTCAGTCAGTACATTTTCAGTGAACACCCCTTTGAATAATACGTGGTACTTCCCAAATTGAATGATGGACCAGTTCGTTTTAGAAATTTAGCAGGTTAAATGTTAAATGGTCAATTATAAGCGTGTCTGTACGTTTCCGAGTTGATATAAGGAAAATCCATAAGAGCGATATGTGCGTGAAATTAGCCAGAGCAGCCAGAGTAGCCAGAGTTCAGCCAGAGTTTAGCCAGAGTAGCCAGAGTTTAGCCAGAGTTCAGCCAGAGTTTAGCCAGAGTAGCCAGAGTTCAGCCAGAGAAGTCATAACTCTGGTTACTCTGGCTGGCCAGAGTAGCCAGAGTTCAGCCAGAGAAATCATAACTCTGGTTACTCTGGCTGGCCAGAGTAGCCAGAGTTCAGCCAGAGTTCAGCAAGAGAAGTCATAACTCTGGTTACTCTGGCTGGCCAGAGTAGCCAGGGTTCAGCAAGAAAAGCCAGAGTTTCTAGGATGTTAAAATGTTCTGGCTACTCTAGTCAGCCATAGAATCCAGAATAGCCCGAGTCGCCTGGATTTTATTTGCTTTGGTTATTCTGGCTGGCCAGAGTAGCCAGAGTTTCTAGGATTTTAAGAGTAGCCAGAGTAACCTAGTTTACAAACATTTTCTGTCTTAGTTGAATTTGATTATGAAACTTAATATGTTATTTCTATCTTAATAGCATGCTTAAACTGAATTTCAAGTTTCAATATTTTCAAGTGGCTATTTAGAGTAGCCAGAGTAGCCAGAACTCTTGTTACTCTAGCTGGTTGGCCAGAATAGCCACAGTTCAACCAGAGCAGCCAGAGTTCAGCCATAGTAACAAAAGTTTCTAGGATTTTAACATGTTCTGACTACTCTGGTTAGCCAGAGTATCCGGAGTAGCCCTAGTCACCAGGATTTCATTCGTTCTGGTTACTTTGGCTGGCCAGAGTAGCCTGAGTTTGTAGGATTTGAACATGTTTTGCAACTCTGGTCAGCCAGAGTAGTCAGAGTAACCAGGTCCCATGTTCACAAAAGTTTTTCAGTCCTAGCTGAATTTGATTATGAAATTTAATAATTGAGCCGTGTCATGAGAAAACATAGTGGCTTTACGACCAGCATGGATCCAGAACAGGCTGCGCATCCGCGCAGTCCGGTCAGGATCCATGTTGTTCACTTTTAAAGCGTATTGGACTTGGAGAATGTGTTAGCGAACAGCATGGATTCTGACGCGCAGGCTGGTCTGGATCCATTCTGGTCTCAAACCATCTATGTTGGTTTTCTCATGGCGCGACTCATATGTCATTTCTCTCTAAAGCAGCCAGAGTAGTCAGACGTTATAGCATTTTAATATGTTCTAGCTACTCTGGTCAGCCAGGGTAGCCAGAGTAGCCAGAGTTTAGCCAGAGTTATCAGAACTCTGGTTACTGTGGCTGACCAGGACAGCCTGTTTCATAACTTTTACATAGTCTGGCTACTCTGACTGGCCAGAGTAATCAGGAAATGCGCACGGGTTCTGGTTACTCTGGCAGACAAACATGTAAACTAGAGCCATTTTTAAAATAAATTACCCTTTTTCATAGAAATCATATTATACATGATTAGGTTACACTAACTGTGGTATATAATTATAATGTAAATAAAAAGTTAGACCTGTTGCGTGTTATGTGTGTAGTATATGAAGGCTGAAATTCACAAAGATTAAAGCGAACAGGGTTATTTATTTCTGGTAGATTTAAAATCTTTAAAACAAGCCTAAAAATATCAAATAAAATAACAACAACAACAACAACAACAAAGAAACAGTAAGACGGCATGATTTTCGAACAAAGTTAAGAGTAACACGAATCAGAAAATGACACTTTCAAATAAAATAAAATAAAATAAAATAAAATAAAGTAAACGGGTCTATGCAAAGGCTGTTTGTTTATATACATTATAAATAATGCTTAGGTATATTTTCTTTTTATAGGGCAAATCCGTAGAAAGTCGGACATCGCATATATAAGTTGTAATTTTACAAAGTAGCCTGCATCCCACGAAGGGTAGATATGACGAAGCGACACCGATCCATCCTGGATCTTCTGTACTTATACGGCTGTATGCCATACCACACTGGATTGTGATTTAGTGCAGTGCGACCTGGCTGTCATGGTCTTTTGTTTTGCATTGACCCATTCTGGATCTTATTCGTGTCATATTTTATCCCCAGTGTATTGTCTCATATTCCTTCTGTTAAAAAATGGCACCAGATTGAATGTATAAAGCACCTGTACATGAAAATATATATGCTATAAAGATAGAAATGACATTAAGTTTCATTGTTAAACTTAGCTAAGACTGAAAATAATTTGCGAACATGGTGCCTGGTTACTCTGGCTACTCTGGCTGACCGGAGTAGCCAGAACATGTTAAAATCCTAGAAACTCTAGCTACTCTGGCTGAACTCTGGCTACTCTGTTAGAAACAGCCAGAGTAACCAGAGCAAATGATATCCTGGTGACTCGGGCTACTGTGGCTACTTTGGCTGATCATAGTAGCCAGAACATGTTAAAAATCTAGAACACTGCCTACCCTGGTTAAATTCTGGCTACTCTGCCCAGCAAGAGTAACCAGAGTTCTAGATACTGGATGTACTCTGGCTACTCTTGCAAAACTCAGGCTACTCTGGCCAGCTAGAGTAACTAACCAGAGTTCTGACAACTCTTGCTGAACTCTGGCTACTCTGGCCAGCCAGAGTAACGAGAGCTATGTCTTCTCTGGCTGAACTCGGGCTACTCTGGCCAGCCGGAGAAACCAGAGTTATGACTTCTCTGGCTGAACTCTGGCTACTCTGGCCAGCCAGAGTAACCAGAGTTATGACTTCTCTGGCTGAACTCTGGCTACTCTGGCTGAACTCTGGCTACTCTGGCTAGCCAGAGTAACCAGAGTTCTGACTTCTCTGGCTACTCTGGCTAAACTCTGGCTACTCTGGCTAAACTCTGGCTGAACTCTGGCTACTCTGGCTGCTCTGGCTAATTTCATGCACATAAGAGCGATTGATATTCAAATGGGAAAGTAATACATTATACCATTTAGCGTCTCAGAATAACTGTAAAAGGCACTAAAACATCTGCCTTTCTTGAAATTGAGTTTGAGTATTTCGAAATACTTCGATCAAGGAATGTATACTTTAGTCCCCAATTTTCGATTACATCTGTTTGGGTGCATATAACTTTATATTTTGCGATTCAAAGTGTAATTGTATTAATAACTGGCGGAGTCAGCACGCCTAACTAGAAATACCGCCAGAGAAAACCTGTACATGGTGTCCGAAAAGTGCCCATGCACACATGTTTGTTCTCCTTTTTTCGGCGAATGCCGTTATAAGAACGAATTAGTGACCTTGACCGACCCATGCCACGTGACTTCAGTTTGCAATAACGCACTATAGATAATTTATCAAAATGAAATATTTATGTAACACTCTGATTGGACGAGAGTGTTAATTTGTTTCACTCTGCTGATTGTGCTACGCTGAGTGAAATGTAGACAAAGCGTTTATCCTAAACGACGCTGTTCACAGTTTTAAAGCTAACTTTCGCTCAGTATATTTAGCAAGAATATTGATATATCTCAAAATGATAAGTAAGTTTAATAAATATGATAAAAACCTGCTCAAATGCCAACATATATCAAATTGAAGAAAGAGCTGAATACGGTCTGCGTGTCACATGAATAAGGGTGTGATAAGAGTCTTCTATGTAGAGAGGTGCTTTTTAAAAGATTTTCCTTGTTACAATTGTCGTCTGTATATGAAAAGGTTTGTTGCTTTTGTGACTTATTCAGATTGCATATTAACATGAGTACTTGTTTGCTTTGATATATTTGTTATAAATTATTTAACTGATTTATTATATATGAATATTTTTCTTTAGTATGGTATGCAAATATTGAACTCAGTTGAAATCTGTTTTATTATGTATATGCTATATAATGACTGAATCTCATTACATTGAAATAAAAGTACGCTGCATACAGTTTATCTACGTGATATGAATACGGTCAAACTTTGCTTATGAAACAGAAATATTGAAATAATTACAGTTGTATGTGTCCTCTTCTCATGAACCGCTTCCGCTTGATGAATCTTCATCAAACTACTGCTGTAATTATTCGTCTAAGGATAAACGAAACAAAATTGCAATCCTACAAAACCTTTGTGAAAAATTAAAAGAGAACAATTTAAATTGTTAAAGTGCGGTGTTTAGTTTTGCATTTTGAAAAATGTTAGATGAAAGATGAATGTTAGATGAAAATTTCATAAACTCCTTTCCTTATTACAATTCGCCGACCATCTTTTTAAAAGATATTTCTTGTTTAAAAATATCTCGATGTAAAAACATCAATCAAGACATGTCCCTCGTTGTGGTTAAGTGTAGCTATTAACTAATTACATTGGTATAACCATTGATATATTAAAAAGGTAATATGAAGATTATTTGAAATCTGGAAGACTTGATATATTCGTAAAATGTGAGGTGACAAATTAGAAATGTTCATGAATTCCACAACGCTTCATTGCACTTGATGCACGTAGTCATGATACCATTTTATGCCCTCGAAGGTGGACATATTAAAATCGCACTGTCCGTCCATGTGCGTGCGTGTAAATTCTTGTCCGGGTTGTAACTCTGCCATCCATAAAAGGATTCTAAAATAACTTAGCATAAATGTTCACCATAATGAGACGGCGTGTCCCCTTCTCCTAGCTCCAAGGTCAAGATCACACTTAGAGGTCAAAGGTTATTAGGGTCTCTTTCGTGACGGTCCATAAGGCTGCCATCCATGACGGGATTTTGAAATAACTTGGCATAAATGTTAACCGTAATGAGACGATGTGTCATGAGCAAGACTCAGACTCCTAGCTCCAAGGTCAAGGTTAACAGGGTCTGTTATCATGTCCGATTCAGTACTCTGCCATTCATCAACGAATTTTGAAATTACTTGGCATAAATGTTCCCCATAATGAGTCGACGTGTGATGCACAAGATCCAGACCCCTAGCTCTAAGGTCAATGTCACACTTAGAGGTTAAAGGTTAACATGATCTGTTTCTTGTCCGGTCCATAACTCTGCCATCGATGAAGGGATTTTAAAATTACTTGGCATAAATGTTCCCTATAAAGTGATGACGTGTCATGCGTAAGACCCAGACCCCTAGCTCCAAGGTCAAGGTCACACTTAGAAGTCAAAAGTTAACATGGTCTGTTTCTGGTCTGGTCCATAACTCTGCCAGTCACCAAGGGATTTTAAAATAATTTGACACAAATGTTAACCGTATTGAGAAGGCGTGTTGCGCTTATGACCCGGGTCTCTCAGGTCAAGGTCAAGGTCACAAAATGATTCATACCTAAACTATTCTGGCATATTTTGAACACACAACTGTAGCATTTTTAGGCATGCTTCGGGGATATTTGTCACTAACAGTGACATCTCTTGTTTAGATATATTGTTTTTGAAAATTGAATTGTTTCGAACTAGACCTGTCTCGGTGTTTTATTATCAAAATTATCTATTATTATTAAAGTCTAATTTCAAGCTGTGTGTGAATTTCGAGTCAGCTCGAAGACTTACATTTATATTAAAAAACTTAGGTTTCAAGCTAGGATTGAATTTTGACCCAGCTCAAAGATCGATATTCAATGTTTCAAAATCTCGAATTTCTGGACTGAATTTCAAGCCAGCTCGAAAATATTTTCATAAGGTTGAAATTCGAGCTAAAATTAAATATCGTGCAGCTCGGAGATTTAAAAAATGAGCCGTGCCATGAGAAAACTAACATAGTGGCTTTGCGACCAGCATGGATCCAGACCAGACTGCGCGGATGTCTGGTCAGGATCCATGCTGTTCGCTTTCAAACCTAATGGAATTAGAGAAACTAATAGCGAACAGCATGGATCCTGACCACTATGTTGGTTCTCCCATGGCACGGCTCAAATGTTTATCACAACTATGAAGGTAAAATTTAATTGGTGTTATTACAATTTTGAACGGTAGTGATTTATGCATTAATAGGGATGTGTGCTATTTAAGATACTAACGCCATTTTGAATTTAGACTTACATGTATTCCTTCTAATGCAACTGGCAAACAACACTAAAATAGGTGCAGTGCGAAAGATCCCAACATACAATAGCTTTAAAAAAAGACGAATGACGCATGGAAATAAATACAGTTTACATTTTACCTGTATCTTTTTTTCGAAAACCTGGCAACATTTATAAATCCTTTTTAAATTATATTTAAAAAAGTAACGAATAGGAAAATGCATTTATATTCAAAGTACTATATTATTAAGAATTCCAATTCTGTCTACCAAACTGTGTAAAATTGTAAGTAGAGTGAACTATTCTTATTCTTAGGTGCTGCTTATCTGTCTGACTTCGGTTTTCTTGATGAAAAATGGCATTTTCGGTACTTCCCAGTATTTATGAATACGGGCAGCGATAACTATCGGAACTGCATAAACATATTATGAAATTTAAACGCACTTATATGTACATTTATAAACTGCGTATATTCTATAAACCGCATTTCGAGGGCTCGGCGCAAAACTATTGTATCTTGTTCTTTATTTATATACACTTACAATAGTTTTGCACCAAGCCCTCGATTTATAATCGGCTTTATATCTGCCAAAGATTCATATATATATATCACCAAGCCCGTAAATCTGGGCTCGTAGAAGTGGGCAGATATACGTTTCATCATTAGATTCAATCCGTAAAGGACCGTAGAAGTGGGCAGATGTACCCGTAAAAGTGGGCAGACTAACGGTACTGTAATTGAAAAGAATCTGCCCAGATTTACGGGCTTGGTGATTTATATATATATATATATATATATATATATATATATATATATATATATATATATATATATATATATATATATATATATAAACATATTCAATTTTTGAAAACTCAACAATATCCAGGGTATAGTTAATGATATGCCGATGCGGATAACCCTATTTTTAATAGATCTTAGGTCAAGACAAGTCAAAATAAGGTAAAGAACTAAAAGACACAGCTAAAATTTATTCACGTATCTGCCAATCATATATCTTAAAAACAAAAATAAAAAAAAATAATAAAATAAATAAATAAACAATAAAAGAACAAACAAGATAAAGATTAAAACAAAATCAGCAATAACAACAAAAATAGAAATAAAAAATAATTAAAACAAAATGCAAACAAACAAAAAAACAACAAATATACCGCATTAATAGAACTATAATATTAATGGTCGATAATGTGGCTCAACCTAACCAGTACAAAAGCACAACCAAATAAAAGACTTCATCAATAACAATTAAAATTCACGCATATGCTGGTTTATAGAAGTAGATACATTTGATTCTTAGCATTTTGAACTAATTATCTCGAATTTACGATATTTTCACGGAGACAATAGCAGACTCGGAGTATTAAATATGTTCATGGCAGGTAATGATTATGCAACACCCTTCTTATTCCTCAGCACCGGCTAAAGCTGAACTGATTGAAATGATCCTAAAGGACAAGACTGAGTTCAAGTATGAAGATAATTTTTACAGCCACCATACGGCACTTATGGCTGATGCTGTGATAGCTGATAATCATTGGACAGCTTAGAATGAGACCACGCAAAATTAAAAAACATTCGTCTCAAATTTTAACATACATCGATCATTTTTGTCCAGTCAACAACAATTTTATATATTTTGAATTAAAAATGGTCAAAACAGCTTCTCCTTACCCATTTTAGTATTTTGCATATAACTAAAATGTACATATTGTTGAATTTTTTAAACAAAACGTATGCTTTATTTTTGCAGTACAGTATCTTTTTGTTGCGGGCCTACTTTGTGAAGCATTTGCTGTCTGGCTGCGTTTGAGGAACACTGTGCTTTTGAAAAATCTACCCTTACCTTTTTTTAATCTACCCTTACCTTTTTTAAGTTGTGTTGAATGATATAGACAAAGATAAACATTATCTAAAGTTTAACCAGTAAATTTTCTCAATCATTTGTATATCATAGTGATTATAAAACAAGTGATTACAAAACATAGTGTTTCAAACAATATACATATGCATCAAAATAAGAGAGTTTATTCTATACATTTACTTTCTAATTGTAATTTTAGACAGGCATATCTTTCCCAACAATTAAATCATTTCCATGCTGAACAGTACAACACAACGGTTGATAAAAGTATTCGCTTAAAAGTCAATGTCACACAAACTGTTCTAATACCGGTATTTTATAAAGATATTTGAAACAAACTAATGACTCCACAGGTTATATGCAAATATCTGGACATCAGCGTTACATATTTTTTCATGAAGATAAAGAGTGTTTATTTCGGAACATTTGATTAGGTCGTGGGTTCGAGCCAGTCTTTGGTCATGACCATGCCTTCACCTATGAAACCAGTACTGGATTATTCCTAATCGAGATAACACAAATTAGTAAAAAGTTATCAAACGTTACAAAAAGCCGACACAACAACAACATCAAACCCCGCCTACATTTCCCCTTATTATATATGCTTTTTTTTCTTTTCTTTGTTAGAGAGAGATCTGTATGAAAATATTATACAGGCACAATTAAGGTCGTGTTTAGCTTCTGATTCTGAAAACCCTCCAGATACTATTTCAAGCTAAGCCGGACTGACTTTTGTGTTTAAACTTAATAACACCCTTTCATGAAAGGGAGAAGATCGTTAGTTTTCCATAAAACAATACAGGGAAAACTACCCGTCTCCATTAGTCATGTCTTTTTCGACATATAAAAATGGCATTTAACATTTTAAAAGAAGATCAACCATATAAAATTTCTGTAAAAAAATAAAGGCCCAAATTTGCCAAAGACGCTCACCTGAGGCAGACTTTGACCTAATTAGATCTTGCTTGTGACAAAGTATTAAATTTAAAAAATAATAAAAACATTTGAAAAAAATGAAATTAAAAAAAAAAAAAAAATAAAAACGTAAAAAATGAAAAAAAAAAAAAAAATTAAAAATGATGAAATTGTATTAAAAAAAATAAGATTTAGAAAGAAACAATAAAAAAGAAAAATAGATAAAAAAATTGGGAAAGGACCATATAATTATGCTACAAACAAAGTTTAATGTAGATCCATCTGGCGGTTCATGAGAAAAAGACTTTTAAAGGTATTTCTATTTTCAATGCCCCCATTCGAACAAACATGGGAAAGAACCATATAATTATGCTACAAACCAAGTTTTATGAAGATCCATCAAGCGGTTCATGATAAGAAGTTGATTAGAAGGTATTTCTATTTTTAGCTATAGCGGCCCCTAAAAGGGGTCAAGTGTCCCCGTTTGAACAAATCTGGGAGAAGACCATATAACGATGTGACAGACCAAGTTTAATGGAGATTCTTCCAGCGGTTCATGATAAGAAGTTGTTTAAAGGTATTTCTGTTTTAAGCTCTAGCGGACCCTAAAAGGGGCCAAGTGTTCCATTTTGAAGAAACTTGGGAGAGGATCATATAATAATGCTACAGATCAAGTTTGATGAGGATCCATCAAGCGGTTCATGATAAGAATCCGTTTAAAGATATTTCTATTTTTATCTCCAGCGGCCCCTAAAAGGCCGTCACTTTCTACACACAAGGTAAAGTGACCATGTCCTCCACTGGGTAATTTTTAACGAATCAAAATATATGACAAAACATTTTCATACATACTGCGCCTTTTGGCGGTCATGTTTTTGATGAATCAGAATAATTTAAACATCTTGGTAGAGGGTGACCTAATTACTAATTGTGTAAAATTATTTTTGAATTTCTGACAAAATATTTTTCATTACATCCATATAGGGAAACGTGACCTGACATGTTTCTTTCACAAAACTTTCAAATTGTTGTTTGAAGAAGTTTCTATTTTTGTCTCGTGCGGTCGTTTCTGCTAATCGGAATAATCTGAAAAATCTTGGTAAATGACCAGTCACTTATTATCTGTATGAAACTATTTTAAAAACGTGAAATATTTTAAAACTTCCCTCTTTATGAATTTAGGTAATAGTGACCATCTCCGCAGGTATCCATGTTATTTGTCAAAAGCAGATTAATTTGAATAAACATGGTAGAGAACCACCCAAGAATCATAAGAGTGAAATTATTTTATAATTCAAGCAAACAGTTTCTGTCAAGAAATCTTTTATGCATTCAGGAAAAAAAGTGTCCAAGCCACATCCTTCTATGATTTTTACCAAAGTGAACAATCTTGGTACAGTAACATCATGTGCACGTAACAGAATATGAGACAATGTATACAGTTTTTCTAATTTAGAGGTCTTCGAACAATACTAAAATTGAAATTATTTAGCACGAAATTAAGCAGACAAGATCTTCTAAATGCTGAATTAGCATTGTACGTGCGATAAAAAAGTTTTGTTTACTTGAAATACTGTTTCTGACATATGGTGCAGCTGATATTTGATCACGTAATGAAGTCCCTTCGAATGGCTCTATTCCGACTAATTAGTCAATAATATTATGCAATGCAACTAACGCTTCTTATCAATGTTTTAAATGTAAATAAAAGTGACGTTATATTTGAAAATATGCGCTATAAAAATAGATCTATATAGTTTTGAAATATACCTAGTATGATAAAAATTATAAATAAGAAATAAACATTTGCAGTCATATTCATAAACGCAAGAAAACACCAAAAAAAAAAAAAAAAATCAACACAAAATTGAAAAAAGGTAAACATTTCCATAATGAACAGTCAAATTAATGTTTTACAATGCATCCTCTAATTACATAGTTGAAATCTACTTAGATACAACGTATAACAAGAAGGAACAGATACAAGTTAAGTTTTGATAAATTTTGCAAGTAAGGCTCGTGCAACTTTTCCAAACTGATTCATGTCATTGCAAATATCTTCCTTGTTTGTTGATACGCGTGGAGTCTCAGTAATCTTGATGTTTCCTCTTATCTGTAAATAAGAATAACTATTAAACTTACTACTAACAAATATTAATTCACAGACCCTTCTTATTACGAATACAAAACAGTTCTTTCATTTATTTTTGAGTCGATCGTAAGTTATGTAATTTCTTGGGTCGCAAAAAATATTTTAGATGCACTCACACCAACCCTACTCCTGTCAAGAAAGGTTTTGTTAAATGTCATGAAGGAATAATTAAAACAGAAACCTATCAAAATTCATTTCTGGCGCATTGGAAGTGTCAACAGGTGAGGAATACTCATATATAACATTTGCAATTTAAGTAATAATTATGTTCAAAGTCTGTACAAAATTAATAAAAATTGGCTTTATTTAATTTCATAGCACTTCGCAGAACGTTATTTGTTTCATGAACTGGCATTCTGATTTTGTTTCATTGTGAAAAAGAAAACAATACGAAGATGAGTAATTTTAATGTAAGTTAGTTTTTATTCTTTATAAATTATTGTTTTAAATATATCTACAGCGCGACGTAAAACATCAGTGAGAAAATTTCTATAGAAAAAAGGGCGAAACGCATTTGTTCAAACAGAATTTACATTTAAGGGTTTTGACAACAACGAAACTGTTGAAAGCGCACATTGTATCACTTAGCCAAGAGGTTAAGTATTGACATGTCGAAATCAGATGCTACGCATAAACATCGACGAAAAGTTGATTTAGGATAAAAGGACTTCTCTTATGAGTTTCCACGAAAAATTCTGTCATGCTATTATTTCTTTTTGAAATGCTACCAAAATGTCGAGCATAGACCTTTCCTGTCATTTCAGCAAACAAAATATAGAAAATAGCCCTAAAGGGTATATATATTAAGAATAAAAAAGACACACTGATGAGCCATTTACGGCGAAACTAGTTTGTGACATTTCTACTAAAATTTAAGAAAATCTAAGCGAGTGTGCGAAGTCATTTTATAAATTGAAGATATATAACTGTCAAACATTCTTATCCTTATGGAACTACAAAATGTATAGCTTTGCCCGAGACATTTAACATATAAAACGTTTCTGTCCGTCACCCAGGATCTATGATTTGCCAAAGACACGTAAAGCATTTTTGTCACCGAGGAAATAAAGCTGTATCTAGAAACCTAGAAACAATAGCTTTGCGCCAGACATGTCAAATTATTTTGTCACACAGGAGCCAGAGACGTGTAGATCATTTTTGTCATAGAGACAACCAGGAACTGCAACTTTGCGCGAGACATGTGAAGCATTTTTGTCATTACCTTTGTTGTCTTTACTCTCAGATAAATAGTTTTGACATTAAGTTGACCAACCACCAGCGAATTGTTATGTAAAACGTCCAAAATTGATGCGATCTGAGATGTAATTGTTACAACATCTATCAAAGAAGGCTTAACGTCGGATTCCAAAACTTCGCTCATCTTTCGGTAGTTTGATTTATCAAAAGCGGTAAACTGTCTTCTTATTCCAAAGACATCCAAACATCGTTTTCCAATTTCTGCAAAGCATCAATATGGACTATACCAAATGATATATTTACAATCGAATTAAAAATTGTGTCCTTCCTTGCTGTCATTAGACAGTTTTTTATGTTATGGGATGAGTTGAAGTTGGATCTGAGGAAGTGCCTTATTTCACATTATTTGATCTACTGTAGCTTCACTAATGCCAGCTTCAGTTAAAGTCTTTTCACGTTTTTGTGTTTTATTGCTACCAACGCTATTGCGATTCTGCTACTGCTACTGCTGCTACTACAACTGCTAATACTGCTTTTATTTTTGATCTTCTTCTGCTGCTATTTTCATATCTATCTACTGTAGCTAAAGCTACAGCTCTTATCTGATGACTTCTGCTGCTATTACTGCAACCGCAAATTTCTGAATTTTCTACAATGACTGAAATTTATTTACAGCTACTGCTGTTACTAAATAGTTTGATGATTTATGTAAAGCAGCTATTGCTTCTGCTGTTACTCCTATTCGCTTACTAGAGTTAGTTTTACTACTAATTTGATGTTTTATCTAAAGTAGCAACTGCTACTACTGTTATTTCCATTCGCCTACTGAAGCTACTTTTACTGCTACTTGCTGTTTCATCTAAAGCAGCTAATGAAATTACTCTTACTGCTTTTCGCCAGCTGTTACGTTACTACTGCTACAGCTTATTTGCTGCTTATATTAACTCCAGCTACTACTGCCACTGCTATACCTAATTTTACGTTTTATCTCATGCGACTACTCTTACTACTGCCATTGCTATTCTCCACACAGTTAAAAGCGAAAGTACATCAATCTCTGCTGAATAAATGCCTCATGTTGACGTAAGCGGTCTTGTTATATATACTCGCAGTACAGTGTTTCAAGAAATGCAGGACGAACTGTCAGAATGTCTCAAAAATCATTTTGAAACATTTTAAAGATCTTTAATCTCAACTAAGCATTTTATTGGTTGTTAAACAAGACGAGAAAAAGGTTTATCTAGTGTTAATTAACAGACAGTGAAGAAGTTTCTGCAAACATGCTTTTATATTTTGTCACATAATAAATTCAAGAATCCATGCATAATAAATGAATAAGAATCGAATCAAACTCACCCTTCGCAAATTCCATCCGGCGTGCTTCATCTGTATTAGGGTTGAAATTCTATAAAAGTTTGATTTTTATATATGAATAGTTCGTCTATCGTCTTTGTTTTAATGCTACAAAAATAGTTCATCGTTTCTAACAATTAAATAAAAGAAGTACGACAACAAGATTATTCTACACTAAAATGACCTTTTTGTCTCCCTCAACTAACTGTGAAACTTACCGCTAGCTGCTTCCAGTGAATTACATACCGAAATATGGCAGTAAAGGTCAGTCCAATGCATATAATAATGCTAATAACAGTAGTTAACGGTAAATGCCTCAGTTGCCTATATCTATATCGGGCAAAGAATTTCCTACGGACAGAATTTCTCTAAACTTTGTGTACTGACTGAGAATCAAGTTCAAAAGGAAAATACATGTTAAAAATCATATTTACCTAGGTTTGATCTTGAATTATCTGCCCTTGAAAATCAGAAAATACTAAAATTCCATTTTCAAGGGCAGATAATTCAAGATCTTGAAAATCAGGAAATACTAAAATTCCATTTCCAGATAATTCAAGATCAAGGCAAGAGAACCGTGCATTTTAAATTTTATTTCTATTTCAGACTTCACTCGCAGTCAGTTTACAAATTTTAAAGAAATTCGGTCCATGGGAACGACCAGGACTTTGCTCATACCCAGAAATCTAAGTCAATTTGCTGGCTTATTGACGAAATTGTCTCCCCTGAAAACAGCTTACCGAGTGTGTCGATTAGCCAGTATCGGTCAATTTACGTCTATTGAAATATAGAAGGGAAAAAACTTTAACACATCAAATGACATCAAAAGCATTATCTGACATTATTTATTAAGTTATTGAAGTAATCTGCAATATTTGCACATCTTTCAATATAATTTTTAATAAAATAAAATATGATCTTCTTGCTTCCCTAAGCGTTTAAAATAAGTAACTATTTTTGATACCGAGTTCTATTGATTTCTGTAGGAAATGACAGATTTTAAGCTTTTCAAGGTATCATTTTGTCATGCTTTTAGTTAAGGACATTTGCAGCAGTCTGTATATTGACATTGGGCAAAATTTTTCTTACAGAAAGAATTTCTTCTTTAGAATATTTTTCTGACAGGGAATCAAATCAAAAACAGAAATATGAAATATAACAAACCATATAGTCCGATCAATTCGTAACAGAAAATACCAAAATACTTGAAAAAATGGAGAAAACACCAAATTTGTCACATGCATTTATCAAAGCATAAGTAACTTTTTTTTCATGTGACTAAATTGATATCTGTCAAGATGACCGCTATGGCTCAATATAAAAAACTCAATATCTACCGTACAAAATTTCTAATGAAATGTCATTATATTTATATTCGTCCACAAAATGCACCAAAATTTAAATGTATAGTAAGATAAAATAAATCTTAGATTTGATGCAAAAGCACAGATTGAACAACAATTCAATGCTGTTATTTTCTTTCTGTTTCCATGGTAACGGCTAAAATATAGCCTTTAAAACTCAATTTAATATTACCATAGCGAAAACTTTGTCATTTTTCATATTTTAAAGTCTTTTGTTTGTGTTACTATATGTAGTGTCTATTATATTACTTGTATTCCCTCCACGACAGCATATTAAAAATTGTTGTTAATCCACCACCAGTGTTTAGCCGCCGTAGGGAGCTTTTGAGTTGCCCCCGTATGCCTGTCAATCTGTCAGCCACGCGAAGTGAGATACTGCGGTAACTTTAAAAGTACACCAGATTTTGGGAGTACATGGATAGATGGCAATGTGGAGAATGCCAGCGTCATTTAAATTTATTGCTTTGGCAACAAAAGTTGTTGATATGGCGACAAATAGTCCAAGAATATGACAAAAAAGTGTCATCCTGCTATTTCTTCGAAGCTAAGATATTGTTTCTTAAAAAATCGTACATAGGCAGAAGGAAAAATTGAGAATACGCTTGTTATCTTATTTTCTCCGTTTATACATCTTTTCATCAGTCTGTATGTTCGTCCATCATTCACAAATGGTGTATTTTTCAATAACTTCAAAAGTTCACATTTCAAAGACTTCTTCATGAAACCTTTTATTAAAGATGATAGGCTATTTGGAGAACACGCAGGTCCTTTAAACTTAGTTTCTATATAAAATTGTGGTTTCTATGACACCAAATACGACAACTACCCCTTTCGACTTGGGACTTAGAAATGCAAGAATAGATAATTGCGATAGGATAGTAGCAGGATCAAATGAAACAACGTTCATAACTATGCACCTACTGTCATAATAACTGCATAATACGTTGATCTGATAATTATATTATGCAATACTAACTGTTTAACAAAGAAGGGTAAGCTTGAAAATATTAAATATTTGCTTTCATGGTCAACACATATTTACTATTCTGTGATAATATCACTCAAATAAATGGGCTGGTATCTGAAATAAGGTACATGTCAGATACACGTGTCACTACACACAAGCACGAGATGGTAGTTAATATTAGTTAACTTGTATAAGGCATTGCAGAGCATTTCAACACTTTTGACAAATTACATCGTCATCGACAGCCTTTCTCTAGGTTGTACGTGCACTTATGGAGCTATTGGTACGAGACTGGTGTTTGAGGCAAGAACTACCAGAAAGGTTCCAATTTATCAAAGATACCTCTGGTCAGCATCATTTACCTTGATTTTGGAATCTTACGAAATGGATATTATACCTGACTCCATACGGCCCGACTTGATAGGCAACCCTTTTTAGTATGTTCAAGAGGTGTAGCAGACGATGCAGGAATGCATGCTATAGGCCTACTCTTTGCGTGAACAGATGCTTGTGAGCCTCATTGACATCGGCTACTTGACATGTTTTGTTTTAAAGGAGAGTAACGAAAGGCTCTATCGTAGGCATTTGATCTAAGTTAGGCTCAAGTGTAGAAGAAAACACAAGGAACTGAGAATGATTCTGTGAAATCAAATAAACTGATCAAAATTTCAAAAAAGATTGTTTGCCTCACATATTGACTTCAAATCTAAGAGTGACAGATCGAAACAGAAACTTGGGGAAATCGCATTCTATCCGTGACTGCCAGAAATTTAAAAGTGTGCAATCCTTGACAACATATAAATGTTGCTTTAATACAATCAGACAACAAGCTGTCATTTGATATGCATCGGAGGCCCTGCAAACATTTGACTCCTGAAGTCTGTGTGTCTGTCGGTTTATGTACAATGCTGTGCTAAATACGAAATTGTTAAATGAAAGAGTCAACACCTCATAAAGAAAACAAAATTGAATTTCAGCGGTGTTCGATAAATACCCGTAAAAGTGCTCTCATTTCTTCGCATATCATCAAAAATGGATACAACTGTTAAATAATATGTAGAAATTGGAATTTAGTTGTTGTGTAAAGAAAGTATATTCTTTGGACAAACAATAATGGCCAGTCCTCATTGCAATGTCATGTGACGTCATCCGGCCCATTTTTGTTTTTTTCATTTCCTATACTGCATTCGCCAAAACATCACTTGCCATTTACTTCTTCAAGCTACGTGATTTTAAATCGTGAATGTGATATGCCATAAATGTCAATTTATAGATGTAGCATATTGTCTGTCATTGCCTGATAAACAGTGTTGAACAGAGGTTTGCGTAATCAATCAAGAAAGGAGATACATGTTTTTATGCAAAAGGTTTTAGTAGGGACAATAACCTAAAGAATACAACAATTTATCAGTGGTATGGGAGATAAAAAAGTTGCTAGGAGAGCATCATGGACGGCTCGCAGTTCAGATGTCAGACAAATAAAGAAGACTACAACGACGTTCAGTCATATTTTGAAAATTAAAGCACTCCTTGATATGGATCGATGTATCACTTTTCAGTGTACCATTTCATCAATACCAAAGAAATAAAAGTAAAGTAAATGTAAAGTGTTCGTTTATTATAGTGTCAATCCTACTGCAAGGTCCAGCCAAGTTGGCTTATGAAACACCTACATACATTGAACAGCATTATTTCCCGATTAATGATTTAAATGCCAGGCACCAAGCAGGTAGGCAATTGGTAACTATTATTTAACTAGCTGGCGGTTCATTAACCGGACTCTCTTCAGTAACAAGACCCACCTTTGACAGGGCTCTAATACCTCCCGATTAAGGGACAGGTGCCTTATCCATTAGGCCAACGCAGCTCGACTATCATTACATGAACAGTAGAAGGTGTAGAAAGTGCATTAAAACTCTTCATTCACCGGTAATCACGGGTTGTACTGGTTAGTTTAGTTTGACAGGACAGCGTCATTCTTACATTGGACCGCTTAAGTGGTAGTGACATAGCCTTACAAATGATAAATAAATGATGTTCATGGTCTGAAAAAAGTAGTTTAAGTACTCACATTTAATACGCCTTCTCTATCATATATTTTTTATTTCAGCAAAAATGTCCAGAATAGATATTAGAGCATTTTTCTTGGTAGAACTGATGGATTCTGCCTCTAACTTGATGACTGTACATTACTAGTATATGTAAATGAAACTAAACTATAAAACTATTGTAATGACAATTTGCTTTAATTTGACAAAACCAGAATGTTACAGGAACATGCAAATGTAAATTTGAATAGGCTGATCTAACGGCAATGACTTTTTCCCAAAGAAATATTGTCTGACGGGGGAATGTTCACATGTACGATGTAGCAGTCACATGCTGTATCGCACAAACATAATTATGTATTTTTTCTAAGTGGCTTCAATTCTCTTAGTTAAATTGGATTTAACTGAACACAGCAATACTAACAAAATTATCAGTCGCAAAAACTAATGACAAAGTGAAACACATGTCATTTATTCACTTATATACACTATTTAACATATTTTACAATTGTTGTAAAGTTCTCACAAGACTTTCGCCATTTTACACATTTTTTGATATGTCAGTTACCATTGTTAACTTCATTCTAGCTCACATAAGTGCATTCTGATTTTTCTTCTGCTTAATAGCAAATTTGTATCAAGGGGACAGAACATTTTTCACTTTTGTTGGAAGTGCAGTATTTTTGATAATACAATATGACTGAATTTGTTCGAACAGATGATTTTAACTAATTATAGTGATGACTGTAAGTGTTTACATACGCATTATAGATGATATTAGGTATTTCTTAAAACTATGTACATGTATGGTTGCCATCTTGATTTTTTGAGTGGGTCTCGTTCTAATTTCTTTTGTTTTGCCCTTAAGTAGTTATGTAATAATTTTGTGCTTTTCCCATTTTCTGAAGTATTTGTACACGATTTACTGGACTAATAGGAACTCAGCCTTGGTCATGAATTATCTGCCCTTGAAAGTCGGAAATTACTGAAAAAATCTACTTCTAATAATTCAACATCAAGCCTGGGTTCCTATAATTTTTGATACATATTTCCGTTTTAAACTTGATTTAAGAAATTCTGCCCGTAGGAAATTTTTTGCCCTATATACATATAGGAAAGTGTGGCATTTACCCTTAAAATGGTGCGCAATGTCTGTCCTTGCAAAAACATCCATTACCAACTCTGTATCATTATTAATATTACATTAATGAAACTCTTACAGAATTCAACACGAACATTTTGTGAATTACTTTAAAATATATTTGTATTCATCGCACGTATATGCTCCTATTTGTTAATAATTATCAGTACGAGAGGTGTTCAAAACTACCCGTAAACAAGAAGGCCAAGATGGCCCTAGGTCGCTCACCTGATAAACACACCATAACAATGTAAACATGTTTGACATAGTGATTTCATGGAAACAAATATTCTGACCAATTTTCATTAAGATTGGATCAAAAATGTAGTCTCTTATGTGTAAACACGCATTTTCTTCAATTTGACCTAGTGACCTAGTTTTTGAGCTAAGATGACCTATATTCGAATTTGACCTAGATTTGATCAAGGCAATCATTCTGACTAAATTTCATCAACCTCGATTAAAAAATACAGCCTCTATCGCATACAAAACTTTTTTTTTTTTGATTTGACCTAGTGACCTAGTTTTCGACCCAAGATGACCAATTTTTAAAATTGGTCTAGATTTCATCAAGGTTATCATTCTGACAAAATTTCATGAAGATCAGTTGAAAAATACATCCTCTATCGCATACACAAGGGTTTTCTTTGATTTGACCTAGTGACCTACTTTTTAACCCCAGATAACCCATTTTCAAATTCAGCCTAGATTTCATGAAGGTAATCATTCTGACCAAAATTTAAGAAGATAAAATGAAAAATACAGCCTCTATTGCATACACAAGGTTTTTCCTTGATTTGACCTAGTGACCTAGTTTTTGAATCCGGGTAACCCATTTTCAAACTTGGCCTAGATTTCATCAAGGTAATCATTCTGACAAAATTTCATGAAGATCAATTGAAAAATACAGCCTCTATCGCATACACAAGGTTTTTCCTTGATTTGACCTAGTGACCTAGTTTTTGACTCCAGATAACCCATTTTTATAATCGGCCTATATTTCATCAAGATAATTTTTCTGACCAAAATTCATGAAGATAAAATGAAAAATACAGCCTCTATCGCATACACAAGGTTTTTCCTTGATTTGACCTAGTGATCTAGTTTTTGACCCCGGGTAACCCATTTCCGAACTTGGCCTAGATTTTATCAAGGTAATCATTCTGACAAAATTTCATGAAGATCAATTGAAAAATACAGCCTCTATCGCATACACAAGGTTTTTCCTTGATTTGACCTAGTGACCTAGTTTTTGACCCCAGATGACCCATTTTCGAACTCGGCCTAGATTTCATCAAGGTAATCATTTTGACCAAAATTCATGAAGATCAGTTGAAAAATACTGCCTCTATCGCATACACACGCTAAATGTTGACGGACGACAGACGACAGACGACGGACGCCGGACATCGAGCTAAAAACATGAAAAAAAAATCTCCTAAGATCTTTATTTTTGGTCCTATGTGGCTACAATTTGTAAATATGATGGATAAAACATATCAAATTTGAGTTTTTAAATTACAGATTTCAGAACATGCCTATTATTTATTTGCCGTCTCAACGTTACTACGTCTAAAGCAGCCAAACTCATTAATGACGCCGTCATATCACAATACAACTCGTGATTACCGGTAGTTTAGTGTTTCTCTCCGTTAAATATATTTTATAGAAACAAATAAATATTGTTCAAATAATATTTCTGTCGTATATTGATGAATTGGGACACTTAAGTGTAATGTACCGGTCCGTACCAAGGAGCTCTTAATTTTTCAAAACGTGACTGAACGTTATTGCCTCCTGACGTTTGAACCGCGGATCGTTATCAATAATCTCCTGACCACTTTTAAACCTCCTGTACTACTAATAAATATTGCTTTCTTCAGGATATTGTCTCTTCAACCTTGTGCTGCATGTATTTGTCTCGTTTTTTTATTTTTGACTCAAAACACAAAAAGTTATCTCACGTCTCCGTTCAACACTGATGTTCAACACAAAATACTTGCCAAATGATGTCACATTCACAGATGAACGTTTACACTTCACTATAACATTCTACCGATTTAAGAAAAGGTAGCTTGGAAAATAGGCAAGTGGCAAGGAATTTTTGAGCGAATGCAAGATAAAAAAAGATACAAAACTGGGCCGAATAACGTCACATGACATTGCCGTGGCGACTAGCATTTACTTGTTATTTGGCCAATTGTAATTTGATATATCAACTAAGTATTCCCTAATCTACGTTATATAAGAGTTTCATTGATTTTTGATAATACGCCTGATCTTCCGGGTATTTGCTTAACATTCCTCGTAAAATTGTGTTGCTGTCTAAACGTCCACTTGTCTGTTGCTTACTTGTTTGGAGTCTACCTACCGCATATAATGTTTAAAATAAATGTCTTTTTTTATCTCATTATTGTTTGTTTAATCATCTCTGTTTTAAACGAGATACATATTTACGTTTAATACGGTGTTGTGAGATAAACAACTTTACCTTCCGTCCGAGAATTGCTGAGAGCGTATACAGAATCGGGTTCAATGCAGAGTTGACTGGCAGAATAAAAACGGCAGCCCAGGCATACACATCTCCTGAAATTACCTGCCCACTCAAAGCCATCATACCTGTATCAGACAGAGCTACATGTTTTATAATAACGGTTTGTCAATGAAGATCATACAAAGTGAAAAAGGAACATCTTATTTTCCAGTAAACTATAGGCTTTACATATGATAAAATGGCAGTTTATCAACAGAATTATATACTTAGTAAGCACATCGGTTTTTAAATATTTTGTAGGAATTTTCACTTCTTGTTGGATTTGCTATTCCATTTTGCAAGATTATTATTGCTAAAAAGTTTTGAGATTTAAGATCGAAAGTATGTATTTAAACAATATCTTTTACCTGTCTGGTATGTTTAAACCTTGATGCTAGATAAGGCGTTTCTTTATTCGTTTCTGTATTAGTTGAAGTGTTGGGAGAACATGGTAGAATGCATGGTAGAAATTGCCTTTTTCATATAACTCTTAAGGTGTAGCTCTTGCGTTAAGATGAGGTTGATAAGTTGTTATATTAAAATCATTAATTTTAATTATTTGCGGTGGGATTATTTATCAGTATAATCTTTTATTCCGCGAAAAATCGATATCAGGAGTTATCTCGACATATCGTGCTGCTGCACTTTAGGGTAACAAATTGAACTTTGCATGACAACTTCTGTACAGAAACATCACTTTTTTCTTGGAATTTTCCGCTAGAAATGTTGACGTTTAGAAGTTAATATCTCAAGATTTTGTGACAGTAGATAGGTCGAAAATTTAATAATTGCACAATTATTTATCTTCCTTAAAGCATCACTTCACACACTTAATTCGTCGTGAAAAATGATTAATCTAACAACGGAGGTGAAAAGCGTGTTCCACTTTTTCAGAGTTTGCAATATGCAGATGGTTACAAGCCCTAGTACTGATTTTGCTCCTTCGTCGTGAAACAGCCTTTTCGATGAGTATGGCAGTCATTGACACAGTTGCACGCCTTAACCATACTTAAATTCCCGTTATCGCTGCTTATCAGCCACCAACTGCTTAAACATCTTTCAAAGTGATTCATGTATTATTCTTGAAAGATGACTAAAATGTGCATATATGTTGTTTTTTTTCACATGGCGCGGTATTTCATAGATTATAATGACATTGTAGTCCTTCAAAATTCAAAATATGTAAATAGTGTGTTCTTACTTCGTGCTATTTATACTTTTCGATTTCGGTTCTTAACGACTAATGAGGAAGTAGCATGTAGCTATTGAATGCGGCCTTAGAAGGCTTAAGGAGTGATGTGCGTTAACTCCCAAGACACAAGAACAGACTCAATTGAACCGAGCCAACTGTTATTGCTTGATAACGTTCTATGCTTCCAAAGAATCTTCCAATAAATTGCATAAATGTAAAACAGAATAACATACCCATTACACCAATTGGAAACCAGCAGAGAAAGTCTGTAGCAACCACAAGAAGCAAATTCCTTGCAATTTTCAGATCTTGCTGCCTGGCTCTGTCGGTATTTTTGTTTAATCTTGTCTTTTTAAATTCCGAAAATATAGCAATTTGACCCAAAGCAACGAGAAGAAATGTTACAAAATTTAGTCCGATAAAGATAGCAACAGAATACATCCATCCTGGTGGGCGATCCCTTGTTAGAGGTAACGCAATACATACACCGGATTTTGTGTAAAACTGACCCCGAAAATAGCTTGAAAATACAAATGGTATAAAAGCTAAAATCAGTGACAAGATCCATGCTATTGCTGCAAACAGACTTGCGGTCTTAGTATTAAATCGTATCTGCCCAAACGGAAACTTGATCAGGAGAAATCTGTCGATTGTTATAAGACACAGGAATAGCACACTTGCTTCAGACGAAGCTGTCGACAAGAAACCGGCCATGTTGCACCAAATGCTACTTCTCCAATAATCATCCATGAAAATATATCTGAAATATACAAATTAGATGTTGTTAAACATAAATGTGTATCTATCATTATTGCAAGTATAGAATTCACAATATGTTATACAATACAGCAATGTTCTACGGATTGCCAAGTTTCTTAGAGTTTATACCTTTTCTATTTTATGTGAAATATAGGAACGAAAACCACCTTAAGTAAATAAAAACGGAAATAAAATGACGGCATGTATTTAAGGTAGATGTCAAATGCACGTCCGTGCAACATGTCGTCACCTCAACGCAACAAAGTCGTAATTTATATTAAATTTATAATAAGTTACGACTTTGTTGCGTTGAGGTGACGATGTGGAATTCTTTTCAAAAGATCCTCTCAGTCAGTAAGTCACGCAGTGGTAAAATCTGATGTAAAATGAATCGAATATATCTATTTCTCAAATGATACGGATTTACATCTCTATTAGATTGCACGACGTCAGCAAATTTAGTACAAAATGTAAATGATATATATGTAATAATTTATTATCTTCCTTGCCATAGTCCTAGAAGGTCCATAAAGTTGATCATATTCAAACTTACATCCACATATACTGCACCGAAATACCTAAGGAAGCTAATGATTTGTGGGCCAGTTTCTGTAAGTCCTCTAGTGTTTTGATTTCGTAGCCCGGAAATTTGGCAAATGTTCATCCATTACAACTATTAATACATTTCTCCCGCCGGAATTGTTTAAGACCGAATGTCGCTTTCTAACTTATGTCAAACAAAAGTTATACCCATTTGAGTAAACATTGTGTGTGAAAAATGCGGAATTCTCTCTCTTTGGAAGAATTATTGGCTACACACCAACTGTTAGTAAATTGCTTCAGTACTGACTATCAGATATTAGCGTTATGCTTATGTGACTGTTCTAAATCAGTTAAAGGCTCACAGTAACAATTTATTACAAATTTTGACGATTTCTAATAATTTAAAGGGTTAAAATATCCCGAGCTACATTTTCGCCAGTTTTAATAACTCATAGAATTATCAAAATTACTGTATTTTTTGATATGACATTTTCAAATGTGTTAAGTTTTACCATTTTGTACATTTTCATGAGAAAATATACTTTGCAATCAGCTAAGGTTATAGACTAAAGCTAGAATAAGATTTAGGTTTCGATGGACTGTGGTGGCTTCAAGGCAAAGGTTTTTATATTTTCAATGCGTTCGTGTTGTGATATTAAGGGAAGGTAAGGTTGTATTAATTACTGAAATAATCGGTTTATATGCATTATGTGTTCAACGTTACTGTTGTAATTCTTGAGGTAAATGAACACTACAAATTTTGAATTAATAAAACACCATACATATACAGTACAACATGGGTAGTGAAACAAATATCACTTTTGGTAAAACATGTTTCTTCAAATAGTTCCGTTTCTGTCTTTTGTTTCTTTCACCTATACTGTGGGACGGAACTGAACTACGCAGTCATATTTCATTTCCTTATTAGTAACGAAAACATACATGATACTCCTTGTTCATATTGTGGTTGTGGTATCATTATTCTCAATTCTGAGTTCTGACTAAAATTCAATATTCTAGTTTTAAAACTATTCACAAATACAAGCAAACTAGTTTATTCAAAAGATGATGTATTAGAAGTCTTACACCTCCTCAGAATACCTCAGTATGGAAACATTAAGTCTGGTAACTACTTTTATCTATATTTGGTAACATATGTTTCAGAACTACACAAGGGGACACATTATGACATCAGTTTACACCATATGACAGAAATATACTCTAATATTTAATTTGAGAGTTTGCGAGAAGTCACCTTTTGGTATCAGTATCAGAATATTAAATTAATCATACATGCATATGTGCATACTTACAGAGAATGCACCATTTATTTGGAACAATGGTCTTTATGAAATATTTGTAAAAACTCTTTTTAGTTTAATGCTTTATTCCGTAGTTATATCATTAAGCTACATCTATATCGTAAAATGGATTGAAACAAACGTTACTTTAGATATTAATCACATCGATATCAAATAGTATTACTCGTACGACCAAAACAACAACAACAACAACAACAACAACAAACAAATACAATACACGACTTCTTGATTCCAGGATTTGCTCAATTTATAGCTGTGTAAAACTCTGTACTACCTGTTCATAATGCCAGGCAAATGCATAACTAAACATGTATTTATAATAGTTTGGCACTTGTTCAGAGGCATACACATTGAAAGGGTTTTGTTGAAGGATATTGGAGGATGCTGGCATTGTGAAATGTCTGTAAATTTATTCAAACAAAACAGATAAAACGTTCAAGCACCAGCAAAATATATGTATCATAAACTGCTTTGATAGGTTTAGAACTGTATATGATCATTTCCGGTTGTATAATCAGATAGGGCTTTGTCCTTTAAAAAGAGGTCGTAAATACATAGCTGAATTGTGACAGAAGAATGCAATTTGCATTTAAACATAGACTTTATAAATCCTTTCAAATGTTTAAAAAGCATATTAACTGTTTGTACAATGACCCTTTTCACTCGACTTTTAGAAGGCAGTGACAATTTCATTATATGTTAGATTATCCATTTCTCAATATTTTACTAGGATACACCGTATATGTAACATCTATCAGGCAACCATTCTGATATAAATTAATACTTCACTGTAGCTACGTTCAAATCGTTCAAAATCCTTTGAATGGAAATTGAGAGTAACATGTTAATTTTTAAAAGAAATAAAAGATGCATTTAAGTCATATTACTGTAACGTCTTTTACGGTATGTATTTTGAAAATTGCGCCATTGTGATTTCAACAAGAAAAGTAGCTCATATTGGTAATGTAGTTTTCAACTGAAATTATTTGAACAAAATCAGATGACTTCTATTACAGCCAGGCTTGGGGTATCGAATACAGTAATTGTAATCACCTGTAATTGATTACTCAAATGCAAGTATTCAAATGTATTTGATTATTCACCTCATCTGATTACATGTAATGTAATTTAATCAATTACTGTAACAGTGAATTTTCTGCCTGTAATTATGAATACTTTTGATTACTCTCTGATTACTGAAGGAATAGTATGACAACAGGGTATAATATATAAATTTACGATGTAAGTGATGCTTCCTTTCATCTGAAGAATATTCCAAATAAGTTCAATGTAGTCAAAAGCATTTCCCTAACCTTAAATTGAGAGGTATGATAAATGTACATTGCCATCTTATATAGTTTAAACTTATTTACAAGTTTATTAGGCAATTGGCATTATAACATGCCTTTGGCCATTATTAAGGATCAATACTCCACTGTCACCTGCATTATCTACTGTGGGTTAAGGTATTATGCACAGGTGAGAAAATATGACATTTAGCAGTTAATATACCAATAATTTACACAATGCCCCTGGGTAATGCAAATATGACTTGCATGAATTGAAATCAGAATGTCATTATTAGACTAAGGCTAATTTATCCTTCAAAATGCTCGGAGATTTTTGTAGCATTTAATTGCAACCAAACAGTCCTTTTTACCACTTTGCTGAAAGATGTCGTTCTTGTGGGTGCTGGATTTTTTTGATATGTCCAAGGGTTGTTCTGGGCCCATAAAGGCCAAATGTAAAATGTGCCAATCCATAATTTCTTGGAGGACATTGTCGGTATCAAACCTTTCAACCCGTTTGAAGATACTACCTTTCAATTCCATCATCATCAGCTTCAGTAGAACGGCTATTTAGTTTTGCAGAAAATATCTTCAGACCTGGACGATGTCGTCTAAATGTTGAAAACTTTCACAAGTTAATGATGATCAAGTGCAATGATACCCTACAGTAAGATACATGTAACAATGCCAAAAATGAATATTCTGGATTTCAAGACTGAATAAATAATTAAATGCATTATCATATTTGTAAATAAAGTTAATAACCATATATTAATTCAGTTATATATGTCTATATTTCTGTCGTCCAAACAAATGGCTTTATTGAAAGTAATCAAATGTAATCATGATTACTTGAGTGCAAGTAATGTAATTTAATCAATTACTGATGCAAATTTAGAGTAATTAATTGTAATTGTAATCAGAAAATATCAAAGTAATTGTAATGTAATCAATTACTGACACATGTAATCAGCCCCAAGCCTGATTTCAGCACCTATATGTACGTTTGAAAAGTTATTTCTGGCGACCAGTTTGAAAATGACAGGACAGTGCCTTTATTAGATTTATCCGAATAACCAAACTTTAATCCCCTGATAACTTATTTGGTTTGATTTATAATACTGAATACTTGAACAGTAGTAGCTCATCAATATTTGTAGGTGCAACCGATTTCAGGTGGTCATTTTGCGAGCGGTTAAATCCTCCGTAACATGTTTAAGTCAATATCAGATGATTTCTGTTATAGCTTTGACTTTTGAAGAGCTATACCTCTTCCATATGCACATTTTTTGATCATATTTACGGCAGTTATTTGGAAATTTTGAAACTGGCGGCCATCTCAATTTAAATAGTCTGTGTAACTGAATAACCTATTTAACAAACCTAAATATGGGTGATATAATTACTACGCACATAATAACTACTCTTAAGACCTATGAATAGAAGAGAATTAAAGCAATCAAAATATGAAAACGTTGGTGGCATTAACTCATATCTCATATATAAAATAATTTAGGATTAATTTGAAATATCTGTCATCTTGAATAAAGACTTATATTGCTCGATTTGCTTTCCTTTTGGTGTTCCACATAGGGAACATCCTTGAAAGTTTTACCATTTCCTCTCTATTAGTAAAGAACAGGTCTGAAACACGAACCATAGGTTTGGCCAATCGACATTAAACTGCAAAGGTATCTGATTTTCTAGTTAATTATTCATTAATGTTGATTTCTTTATTGTAAACATGAGGGTTCTGTTCCTTTATAAAGGATTCGAAGTTTGTAAGGTTTAGCAGTATGCCGCAAAACAACAGAATTGTTTAGAAAACGTACAGCATCTTGACAAACAACTTATCGGTCCAATACATGTTTACAGTTCTGTCCCATAGAGTTGGACACTTAAAATATTCTAAAGGAGTTGTCCTCCTTTTAAAATGAATGTCATTTGTAAAGAAATAAATGTAAACAATTGTCAACAAAAACCATGTTTTACCTAGTTATGTTAAACACCAGGGTAAAAGTATAAAAGGCAGACAAGCTCAGAAAATGTCTACTTTTCAGCTGAACACAGTGCTGTGAACAACAGAAAACTGATACATTTTTTCTAAATATCTCTACTTTTATTGAACTTTATTTTTTGAAATTTGGAACATATGTTCTCTAGTATGACAGAATTCAGTGTGTAAAATTTTGTAAATTTTTATCAAGTAATTACTGCCTTTCTGAAAAAAAGGTTTTTGTTGTCTGCTAGAAATTCAAATTTGCCTCTACTTGCTAAAGCCAGCCCACATAAAGGTTATGACCTCCCTTTCAGCCAATAACAGAATAGGGAAGTTTACATGAGTAACATCTTTATCTGACAGATGGCTGGAGATGAAAAAAAAACTCCATTCAGCATTTAGATAAGAAAAGGAATAAAATCTTCTGCTTTTTCTATAAACAAGCTAGAATTACTCCATTAATGATAATTCACTTTCTGATTTAACCTTCAAAATGTTGAGCACATATTATATCACACTGTTCACATATTCTACATTTGTTCCACTCAATTATCAAGAGTTATAATCCCCAGCATCCCTGTATTGCACACATTACAGTAATTAGCTACGCCACCTAAAAGCTGTAGATAAAAGTGATTTATATCTAGTTCCCAAAACATTGGTTGACCCATTAGGTTAGAAGGTTATTTGACTTCCTTCAGTATTGACCTACTTCAAACAAATGAACAGTACTTGTATAATTTGAAACTGTTACAGTTAAAATATATAGCTCTTACAACCAGATGCAACAACCAGATGAGTATTTTTGGTATACTGAAATAAGTACAGTCGAGTCCGTTTAATACGAACTCGCTTGATACGAATTTTCGGATTAAACGAACAAAGTCCGAATTCCCCGGCCGAGTCCTTATAAGATTCTTTCACTGGCTGTAGGTGCAGATGGGAATATCCGGCCTCGAGGGTAACTGTTTAGGCGGTAACGAGGTTCCTACCGAGTTACCGCCTAAACAGTTACCCGAGAGCCGGATATTTCCATCTGCACCTATAACCAGTGACAGAATCTTTTTCTTGCATACCGATATCAAGATAAAATAATGAAAATAAAACCAGTCGAACGGCTTTCTTTTTAGATTTATTTCTTATAGCAGTGTATTTAAACAAAGCGCGGGAAACCAACGTCCGTAAACAGGAAAGACGTCATGACGTTTCAAAACAAATAACAATGTTTAGTTCCGGTTTTGTTTTATCAGTTGCAGCGTAACGTTATGAATTTTTGATAAAATAACGTGATTTGAATCGAGAAATATACTATCAGGAACCAATAGGAACTGTCAAGGTATTGAATTTTTATTCCGTTTTTTAAATAAAATATAAATTACTACATAAATCTTCTACATATATGTAGTTCGTAGTACGTCATTTACAGCACGAGAGTCATCTTACACCCCGGGGTGTAAGATGGATTTTTCCAGCACCGGTAAAAATACCGGAAATCCCCGTCTGGTATGCAAGAATCTATTTTCTTTGTAAAATTATTTCGGTAATAGCAAACTCGCTTGATACGAATAATCGGTAGATACGAACACATTTTGGAAGTCCCAATAAGCTTAAATATTATACTTTTCCATCTTTTGATACGAATTAATTTTAGAAGTCGGGGCCGTTATAAAATGTGTTGAAAATAATAATATGGTCAAGCTTGTGCCGCTCGGTAATTGGACAATGGAGTAGTTCACACCTATTCACAAACAAACACTCGGTCCTTTGTGTATCATGTCAATATAAAATAATTTAATCAATTAACAAGTCAAGATTTAAAGAGGTGTAAATAATTTTAAACACATTATTGACGTTCTAGTGTCGATACAGGTAGGCTGTGTCTTCCAAAATATACAAACTTTTATACCTCTTAGAATGCTTGTTATATAGTACAAGCTTCAACCGTCGTTTATATGACTGAAAAATTGTTGAGAAAGACGTAAAACCCGAACACACACACACACACACACACACAAGCTTCAATGTTGGCGGTGGATATAATTTGGCGCTCTTGACCTCGACCGCACATTAAAATTTAAATTAATACAGTTTTACCTGTTTAAGTATGACTTTACTTGAGTAATTTCAATGTTATCTGAATGAATTAACTTAATCAGTTTAAAACTATTAACTACTTTCATGTATCATAATATTGGAATCTATTCGCCGATGATACCGGTGATACTGCCCAAACTGCTCGGACAAATTATCTGGTCATACATTCATTAATACGAATTTCATTTGATACGAACATATTTCTTAGGTCCGGATGAGTTCGTATAAAGCGAGTTTGACTGTACTAGTAAAATTAGCAGGTCTGATTACTCTGAGTACCCTACTTTATAAAATGGGGGTATTCTGGTAACTGTGATAAGCTGAACTAAAACATTTCTAGGATATTTAGTCACCAGGTGTATGTTTTTAGTGCAGTTTGTTAGTATTTACATGCATATTAAATATGGATATAAAAAAAAAAAGTTGCGTCCACTATATCAGAGCCAGTAGTTTCAAAATTCAATTTCTGGGAGATGTAAAAACAAATATTCAAACATTCATTATGTAATACACATACTGACATATATTGTTATAACTCTGAGAGATTCAAAAATTCTATGGAATATGTTTCAAAGAATTGTGTAAGTAAGCAAAAATATTTCCACATTTTAATATTTATTACATGAAATGCTAATTCCTGTGTACCATTGCTCTGATACTGATACAAAAGCAAAGTTAAGTTTAAACTTCTTAACTTCATCCAGTCATGTAAATTATTAGTATTTCAACAATGGAAAATATTTGTAGATACCCTTGTAGATACATAGGCTTTTTAATTTGTAGATGAGTATTTACTACAATTTATTTAGATCTGAAAAATATACAAAAGCACACGTGGCTCTGTTTACTAGAGATAATGTTTCAGTGTTATCACCCATCATCTATCAGATAAGCCCAGCCTACTCTCTAAATATGCTTAATGGCTTTACCACCGCAATATCAGCCAGGTAGGACCCGGCGTTTAAGTTTAAACACCCGTGCGTTGTTGCAAATGCATCAGAAGGAAGACATGTAACAGCTTTTTAAAAATGGTGAGTTTTTAAGGCGCTGAACTGTCCAGAAGTGTGGCTCCTTCATGCAGTCCCTTTCCGGAATTCAATACATACATGAGTAAATTGACAATGGTTTTGTAGAATATTATAAATGTTTTATATGCTGTTTATGTAAAACAGTGCTTTCTTTCTATGATCTGATGACGTTCGAACTTTTTTCTCCGAAACATGGACCTATCTCTTAAAATTCCCGTGTAAGTATATGTACTAATGTAGTGGTACGGGTTCATCAACCCCTACGTTTTACAATTTATCGATATATAATACAGCGCTTAATCCAAAACAAATATAAATTACCAAAACGATGCAATGGTTATGTTGTAATAAAACGTCAAATCGGTTATGCTCTCATGATACGCAAGAGCGATACCTTTGCTATGTCCTCATAAAATGCCAAAGCGATAGCATGGTTATACACTTATATGTGTTTAATCACTTGCGCCTTGTAAACTTGTGCTAAGACTCCCTAGTACATTGTACCTGATATTTCCAGAACAGTTACCTTCTAATCAAGTTTCTCTCTATGCATGACAAACTAACAATACTCACCTTTTTCTGAACATTGTATCAGCAACTGCAATAATGATGAGGTAAACACCCATTAAGAAGTCAGCTGCAGCAAGATTGGTTACAAATATACCATATCCTATCTTAAGTCTCTCTCTGTCATACACGATTCTATACATTATTGACCATGAGTTTCCGATAATTGAAGACAATCCTATCAACCAGAGCATAGTCTGAAGTGCCGAAAGCCTCATTAGATCTTCACATGAAGAGAACTCGTCTTTTCTTGGAAAACAGTGTTCCTCTTCAAGGTAGTTCGGCCGTATACAACAAAATTTGAATGCAGGCGTGTGTAATTTTCTTAATGACACAACTCCAGTGAATACATCCTTATTAAAATTCGTTATTCTATTTCCGTCGAAATTGATAATACCAACGGACAAATCACTGAAAGCAAATGCATCTATCTCTTCGATAGAATTGTTAGATAGCTCGATGATATCAAGGCTAAGTCCCGAGAAGGAATAAGCAGTAATCTTTTTCAGCTGAGCGTTCGCCAAATGTAGTTTGCGAATTAGACTTAAACCGTTGAATGCTCCTGCTTCAATACTTCTGAGTTTGGAATTACCCATCAGTTGTAAAATAGTGAGATGTGAAAGGTGAGAAAATACATTCGCCAATAAAATTGTAATGTCATTATAGCTTAAATCTAGTGTCAAGAGATTAGGTAAATGTCGAAAAGCGTTGTCTGATATAGTTTCAATATAGCACAACGACAAGTTAAGAATGACCAAAGGCGGTATCTTAAGGTAAGAACTTTCCAGGATTTTCTTGAACTTTTCATTCTTACTTAAATCAAGATGTCGAGTTGTTTTTGGTATAAAAGACGTATCATTAAATGTTAAATTTCTCTCGCTACAGAATACGGCATATCCTCGGCAGGTACACGTTTCTGGACATTGAAAATTACAAAGCCGTTCATCGTCACCATGAAAACACTGAGTATATCCATCACATACCTGGTAAAGAGGAATGCAATTCCTACTCCAAGCACATCTGTATGCATTTGGACACGGTACTTTTAAGGGGCCTAAAATTGAAACAGAAAGAATGATATGAATGTTATTAAGAGAATATTTAGAGAATGAATGACATATTCTGTGTCACAGAAATGAATTTTTTTTGTACACGAGAAACATTTACGTGTATTAAAACCTTAGAGAAAGGAACTATTTATTTTGAGTAATTCAGCTTTCTTTATATTAATGTGGTCACGGCAAAAGTCTTTAATGTGTTCAAAGGTGACGAATTTCATATTCAGTACTGTAATATATTGTAGGTCACAAGTTGTTATGGCCTGAACGAAAGGCTAACTTCGATCTAGAGAATCGGGAAAATGCAATGTTCACGCATTACTTAAGTATATTTCTATACTGAATGTGGTGAACACGGAATGCGATGACCATATCAAACTGGGGTGATTTTAGGGACCTCCCAGAGATACATCACATAAATAACGCATGTTGGTACGTTGATAGTGTATAGAAATACTATCAAAATTGTTTTTGAGAAATAAAAACTATGCAATTGAAGTAGAAGAATCAACGGAGGCCAATGGTGCAGAAAAAATGACCGAGGTAAGTGCAACGGTTAGCTCAACTGCCGCTATGAGCATGTTTTGTAAACAGTATTAGTTTATTAGTAGGGAAATATGTCAAAAATGTTTTCATTCGAAGAATACTCTCAATATATACATGCTATACTGTTGTCCTGAGGTAGTAAGTAGACTAATAGAGTCTTGATTGGAGCTTTATTCCCTAAACCCTGTTGATTCTTGATAGAAAGTTATAAGAATCTTTCACTTGTTGAAAGTGTGGACGTAAATATCTAACCTAGGGGCAAGTGTTTAGACGTTAGCGAGGTTCTGCCAAGTTACCGCCACTTTACCAGAGAGCCAGATAATGGTTGTAAAGATATCAGATATACGCTGAATCGGAAATTTCAAATTTGAGCTTCGCTCTTTTTCAACTAAGAATTTTATTTACAGCGTATAACCTGATTCTATTAACCAATACCAAATTTTTAATAATCTGTTTGGTGTGCCTATACTTTTCGCTAGTATCACACTCACTACAGTTTTATATTATAAAGATATTAAAAATACAAGTCTGAAATATGGTCACTTATAAAAGTCTTTGTATTAAGTATAGGTGTAAGAACATATTACAAATGTACAACAGAATATACCCATATAGATTTTGACGAGTCACTTAATAGCAGGGGCAAAAGCTGTGTTAGATCAGATGAATACAGCATTTGCTAACGTGCTTGATTTAAAGAGTTACTTTCGAACATATGATACATGAATTTTACCAAACATTATAACTTAGAACGAAACAAGATATCGCACAACATAGCAAAATAATAGCATTGCAGACCAAACACGTACTGTCTAAAAGACATGTGTTAGATTTATTGTTAACAAATTAATACCCTCCTTTTTCATGTGTAGTAATTAGAGATGGTCTGTTAACACTCCGGTATTGAAACACAGTTCAGGAAATTAAGATATTACTCGGTTACTGAAACTTGCCTGCCACACAGGTCAGTGAGACTAACAATAATACATTACGTATACGTTATCCAAAAATATACAACAGTTAAATGTAGATCCTTTTGTGATTATGTAATTCAACTGTAAATTATTCTAAAAGACACTTTTACCTGACACTAATGAATATCATGTTAGAAAGACCTACAGTACATAATTTTATCATTGCAAGTTATCTGAGATCTGCACTTGATTGATGGAATATTTTTTTGATGTAGTTTTATCATTACCATATCACACAGCTCAAAATGATATGAATGCGTGATATCACCAAAATATTTGACAACTCTTTCAGAACATAAACTGAAAATTGATTTTCACTTACCTTGTTTGCTGGTTTTATGAAATTAATAATAAGTTACACATGCAATTCGAAAAACAATATATTGATTACTTTTTAAGCGATACTTTGACTGCATCTTCCACAATTAATACATATAAAACATAAATATGTAATTAACATACCCGCACATAATTTCGGAAACCACTGAGCACCAATTGAGTTAACTGTTGTCCATCGCTTAATTCTAATGTCTTGTACCTTTTCGTAAGTGCCAGAGGTACTGTTTGTACTTGAAAAAGGGTCTTCTATCACTCGATATACCGTCACATTATGTTGCAGTTTCTCAGATGCATTTGTGAATAGTTGGGCGGCAACTGACTTTGCATTCTCACCATTTTCCAGGAAAATAATACCTCTTTTCGACAATTTGTCTTTTGAGAAAATGATATCTTTTAGAAAAGTTTTTGCCATTAGCCGGTAATGATAATCTTGCAATCGATGCACAGCCGAAAATGGCTGAATCTGCGTTTCGGTTATATGCATTACAATGCTGTCAATATTAAAATCCGCCTCAAGTGGTTTATTATGCTTGTAACTTAATACTCTCACAGTTGTCGCACTTGTATAAAATTGGTTGGCAAATCTTTCAGCATTGAATGTGTTTTGTTTGGTATTAGCATCGTAAATGATCAGAATCTCGTTATCTTGATCTGTACAAGCTGTGCAATATTAAAACAATTTAGATGAAGAGAAAATATGCAGTGTCCTTTGCTTTATATCACATCCGACAGACGCCCCTTTTACAATACCTGCTACAAAAAGTTCACTACTAGAATATTTTCTAATCATTTAACAATAAATAGTGTTTAGAAACCACCTGTCACCAAAAAGCATTTTTCAATTTTCCAAGGGTAGTTTTCGCAGACAGGTTTTACTATTCTATAATCACTTTAATCTGTTTAGAGGTTTCAAAATTATTGCCTACCTGGTAAGAAAAGACAAGAATATCCAGTATAGGTATAACATCATTTTATTTTAATTTTAAAGACAAAGTAGACCCGCACATTGTGGCGCTATGATTATATCATGAACTACATATACAATTTTATAATTTTTAATACGTTTGCATTTTATTTCTGTTTTAGAGTAGTAAGATGCTCTTACATGGCTGCCTATATCAAACAGGGTTTTCCCCAGGACGGCTCGGTTAAGAAACCTCGCTAGCTTTCAGTTTATAAGAAATAGAAAACTGTTACCTACACAGGCAGACATGTAGATCCTTATAATCATTCCAAAACGTCGGGCTTTACATATTATCCAATGATCAAGGATTAAATTTTGTAAAGCGTTTTTCATCACTTCAAGCAATTAAATATCTTAAAGATTTATATTCCCAATTCTTCTCACCGCAATATTCTTCATCCTTGCCACCTGGACATTGGACTGTTCCGTCACAGAGAAACTTTATTGGAATACAGTAGCTACCTGGACATTTAACTGTATCTTGTGGGCATACAAATGTTCCTTAAATATAGAAAATAACACCCTTGCAATAGAATGTTGTCGTATAAACAGAAATACAAAGGGAACGTCACTTCGTTGCTGGAGGAATTCATAACATGAAAACGGATCTTGATGGCAGGCCTAAAATCGGCATTTGGAACTACATGCGCAAAATATTCATTTCACATTTAGTATAATTGTTTAATTAATCCCTTAATGAAGACAACCAAAATACAAAAATTAGAGATAAATACTGGTGTGTTGAAAATTATGTTATCTAAATATAGGCGTAAGTGGGAAGATAACGTTTAGCGCCAGCATATGATTTGGCCTATTTAATTCGAAACCAGACAGATATAATGGTTAGTTGTTTGTAGAAGTTTAGACATTTGCCTGCGTCAGGATAGAAATGACATAATAGTTTTATTTCAAATATTGAATACAAGCGATCTTGTCCTCGTTCCCTGATTATTTAAGAAATAATTTAAAGCAAAACAGTGCTTTATCACTATTTATACACGATGGGCAGTTATACGTCGGGCGTAATAGTGCAACCCGAGTGAAATTATTTCGGACGACGTATAACCGCCCATCGTGTATAAATAGTGATAAAGCACTGTTTTGCTATAAATTATTTCGATTCTAATATGTTCTTTATTGTAAAATTTATATCAAATATGATGGAACTGTTTCTTCGCGCAAGCATGGCGCCAATAGTAGGTATCTGTTAAAACACGCCAGGACCGGAAACGGTAATACGTCTTGCGGCAGAATTAATTTCCAGCCAAATTTATTGCGAATTATTCAGCAAAGCGAATAAATAATTCAGTATGTGTATAAATTGATCAAAACATTTGTGCAATGTGACATTTCGTTTTAAAACATGTTATTAAGTAAAATATTTCATGAAATTTGGAAGCGCTATTTCTCGATGCGTACATGGCGCTAAATATCACGTTGACGTGACGTCAACATAACATCGTTGTGATGATTCAAGCATTGTTAGCCATATTAGAATTAAGAAATAATATATCTAATCCAGTGATTTGTCGTTGAATAAATCATTGTTTGGAGTTCAGATGCGAAGGAATTATATCACTAGGGCGCAGCCCGAGTGATATGATTATACGCATCTGAACGACAAACAATGATTTATTCAAGAGCAAATCACTAAATGAGATATATTATTTCGATTCTAACACGTTACCAAGGATTTGTAAGTACATCCTTTACGACATTCATTAAATATTTGCCCGTTTTCAATCGGTTTCTTTTCCAGCGCGCCGCTATGCTGTTTGACGCCATGACGTAATAATTGTGACGTCAGAACAGTGATTTGTTGTATAATAATTCACTGTTTTCTGCCTTCTTTGTTTAATAGGAAAATGAATCGGATCGTGTTAGAATAAATATTATCCTATCCTTCATTTTTGACGTCGACAAATGAACTAAATAAACAAGAATAAAACAGATGCTGGAGACATTAAGTTAGATTATATTTATGTTTAAATTGAGAATACGTTCCGACATTAAGAACTTTTAATTTTTATGGCACATTAACACGTCCATACTATAGGTCATTTTTTAACAAGGGAAAGTTTAATAAAAAGACGCTAGTTTTTAGCTTGTAATATAGTAGTTTACCACAGTTTTCAAGATGGCTTCCAGATCTACAACCCAGCATAGCGCCTGCTTCGTCAACATCATAAACACATTTATGATAAGCTGGAATGACTTTAGCATCGCCTTCGCATGCCAGACTTCCAGTAAATGGAACATAGTCTGAAATAATACGAAAAGCATTATTGCATTATTTTTAATATGATCTCAGAGCAACGATTATACATATAATTTGAGAATATGTAACAATGGTACGAAAGTAAGATGTTCAGATGTATTGAATTCGCCAAAAATAAGTTGATTTTAAAGTAAAGGATTTTTTCTCTTGTTTTTGTTTTTTACATATATAATGTTTTCTTTCACATATTAAAGTTTAATTATTGTTGATTTAAATTGAAACAAATTAAATTACAAAATCCGTTCTATTTATATTTTTATTGTCCCCGCCTTTTTCGAAGGCAAATAGGGGGGCCTAAAATAGGTTGGGTCCTTCTGTCCGTCCCTCACACTCCGTGCCCGGTCAATAACTATGCCATCAATGAAGGTGCCATCCATGAAGGGATTTTTAAATTACTTTGAATAAATGTTTACCATAATAAGGCGACATGTCATGCGCAAGACCCAGACGCCTAGCTCAAAGGTCAAGGTCACACGTAGCGTCAAAGGTTAACAGGGTCTGTTTTGTGTCCGGTCCATAACTCTGTCATCCATGAACAGACTTTAAAATATCCTGGCTTAAATTGTTACCACAATGAGACTATGTGTCGTGCGGTGCAAGATTCAGATCCCTAACTCCAAGGTCAAGGTCACACTTACAAGTCAAGGGGTAACATGGTCTATTTTGTGTCCGGCTCATAACTTTGCCATTCATCAAGGGATTTTGAAATTACTTGGCATAAATGTCCCCTATAGTGAATTGTCGCGTAAGATCTAGACCCTTAGCTTCAAGGTATAGGTCACACTCAGAAAGTCTAAAGTTAACATGGTATGTTCCTAGTCTGTTGATACCTCCGCCATTTATCAAACACGATGGTAAAATTCAACAACAACACGTGAATATTTATCTTTTATCAATTTTTCGGCGCTTACGCCTTCATCAAGATAAATACATAATAAAACGACGGACGTGACGTCATGAAGTTAACGTTGCGTTGAATGGCGGAAAAACGTAGAGTGTTTTAAGTACATGTATACCTAAATTAATGTGAAAAACAGATAACAAATTTAGTACGATACGGATATAAGAATACTTAATTTCATACAGCAGTAGATATAAAAAACATAAATAGGAGAAAACTTAATAGTACTAAACATACACATATTCATGTATAATTCATTACACATGAAACAATGTTTTTGAATTAAGTCCCTTAGGATTTAGTGCGTTCAACTTATGAATCCATAATATTTCCTTACATAACCGGTTAATTGGATTATTTACCACATCAATTTGCATAAATGTGAAATCATTAATACTATGCTCATCTTGATTAAAATGACCAGCAACCGATGTGGAATACGCAGGATCTGTAGTTAGCTATGTCAAATTTATGGCTATTAATACGCCAATGTACGTTTCAGTGTTCAACTGGAAGTCAGAACTTACTAAGTAGCCGCTTAAATTTCTTGTACGTCTGTACGCCACTATAGATTTGTATTCGTCATGTACAAATTTAACATTTGTATTCTTTGCAATGTTCAGAAGATCCCAGTATTTGGAAATTGATCCATCTATATTTGATAAAGATGTATTATATTTTACGGTGAATGGAATAACACTTGTGTTTTTATCAGAAGGTGTCAGGTCTTCGTTTTGTCACGACTTCGACGCCTTATGGAATGCATTGTCTATCACATATTCCGGAAAATTTCTATCTATGAAGTATTTCCGTAAATCGTTAAGAGATGAGTTGAATTTTTTGTCATTAGAAATATTTCTCCTGTACCGCTTTGCCTGGCTGTATGGGATTCCATCTTTGCATTGTTTCGGGTGTCAAGAGGTATAATCTAGGGATTGATGGTTATGTTTCTTTCACATAAATATCAGTGTCAATTCATAGCGTTTTATTTTGGAATACCTGTACATCTAAGAACGAAACAGTATTTTCTGATATGGTACTAGTATATTTGATATTTGGATAAAATTTGTTAAGATCGTCGAAAAAGGAGTCTAACTCCTCTAACGAATGGTTCCAAATCATAAAAAATGTTATCAAGGAACCTAAACCACAGGGATAGTTTGACTCCCCTTGAGTGAATAAAATCCTGTTGAACACAAACAAAGATGTATATGCTGGTGCCATGGAACTACCCATTGCCGCACCCATCTTCTCAGACGGGCGATTTAATGACTTATTAAATTTCTGCCATGTATACTATGTTGTAAAAATAAATGACAGGCGTTTATACCGTCATAATGAGGGATGTTTGTATAAAGTGATGTTACGTCTAGCGTTTAGCTGAAAAATATGATTTAGGTACTAGTTTAATATTATTCACTTTATTTCTGAAATCTGTGTTGTCCTTAATATATAAAGGTTACCCGATCATATATAGCTTTAATATATAGTCAATATATTTGGAAATATTCTCAGTTGGAGAACTACACGCTGAAACAATGGGTCTTCCGGGATATAGCAGAGGTAACTTGCTGTCCAGTTGTTTGTGTATCTTTGGTAAAATATAAAAACATGACCTAGGAATGTTTGCTGTAAAAGTGTCAAACTCGTTTCAATGTTTGCAATACATTGCGGTATATTACTTGCATTATTCGTAATATTTATCATTATCGAATTGTCGCAAAACCTTGTTTTTATAATCTTCAGTGTCCATAATTACAACTGTATTTGACTTATCTGCATTTTGATCACAATAGTTTTATCTTGCTATAGTTTTCGCAGAGAATAAAGTTCAGCTTTTGTTATATTACTTTCCGTTTCCGGTTTTTCTCGGACTGCAAAATTTCTTCCGTCACAGCATTTATATTGAAATCTAAAACACATCTCGTCCAGCGAATGGGGTAAATGAAGATCCTTTTCTTTTGTAAAATGGAAAATCCCGATAATAGTCAATATTGTTTAGTTCACTATCATCAATTTTTTGGCCACTTATTAAGGGATTTTAAAATTACTTGGCACAAATGTTCCCTATAATGAGTTAATTTATCATGTGCAAGACACATACCTCACGCTCCAAGGTCAAGGTCATCTTTGGACATTTTTGGTATTTTTGTCTGGTCCGTAACTTTTTTTTATGCATTGTTGTATACTCAAATAACTTGGAATAAATATTCACAATTACAAGACATTGTGTCATGTACAAGTGTCAAGGCCACATGCACCAAAGTTAACGTTCTTTTCATGAAATTACCTCCCTTTTACATGATAAAGTACAATACCTGTGTATTTATATCAGTTTTCCCACTAATTTAAAAATGAATATGTTTAAAGTAAAATGATTGGTATTGATAGGTATAAAAAAGCTATTAAAAATTGTAGACTTATAGAATGCAAACCCAGGCACAAGTTATACTTAAATGGTATCTATAGGTAAATGTAGCATTACACTGGTTGCAAAAAAGTAAAATAAATTTAAATCTTTAAAATACGGATATTAGCATCTGAAAGCTTTAACCTATTGTATATATTCAGATATTTTCAAACATCGCAATGTCTTCATGAATGATATGCTATATAGTTATGACTTACTAACATTGTTAGTATCTTGCCCTATCATTTTCAAAGATGATGTATTGGCATGCAGTAAGTTTTGTGAAAAATGTCCTTAGGCGGGGGACGTTTGTAACTCTGATACAAAAAAAACAACATTTATTTTGGAAAACCCGAACTTGAAATAGAGCATATCTATTCCTTTGAATTTATAGCAGATCAACTTGTTACAGTCACAAGTGGAAAGAAAGTCTCTTTGGTGGGAACAGTTTTAGTTAGAAAGGAAAAAAAAATCTTCTTGTCAGAAACTGTTAGCCGGATTTCAAAAATATTTTATAGAAATGACCTCTAGGTGACCCTCTACCAAAATTGTCGAAGCCGTTCTGTTTCGGTAAAAAACATGGCCGCCAGGGGGAGGGGCTTATTTTCCCTATATGACTATATTGTAAATTTCAAAAATCTTCTTCTTCAAAACCACTGGGCATTTACACCAAACCTCACAGAAATTATCCTTGGGTGCTCCTATCAAAATTGCCCAAAGAATTAAAATCCACGCAGAACTCTGATTGCCTAGGCAACCAAAAGGAAAAAAAAAGTTCTTGTCCAAAACCAAAGTAGCTAGGGGTTTGATATTTGGTATGTGGCATCATCTTATGGTCCTCTACTAAGCTAGTTCAAATTATCCCCCTACGGTCATATATGGCCCCGCCCTGGTGTTCATATAGTTTACATAGACTTATAAAAGAAAAACTTTGAAAAAAATTCTTGTCCAAAACCACAGGGCTTAGGGCTTTGATATTTTTTATGTAACATCATCTAGTAGTCCTCTACTGAGACTGTTCAAATTATCCCCCTAGGGTTAAATATTGCCCGCCCTGAGAGTCACATGGTTTATATAGACTTGCAGGGAAAATCTTTGAAGATATTCTTGTCCAAACCACAGGGCCTAGGGCTTTGATATTTAGTTATAGCATCATCGAATAGTTCTTTACTAAGCTTGGTAAAAAAGTATCCCCCTAGGGTCAAATATGGCCCCGCCCCAGGGGTCACATGGTTAATATAGAGTTATATAGGAAAACACTTTGAAAATCTTCTTGTCCAAAACCGCAGGGCGTAGGGCATTGATATTTTGTAAATAACATCATTTATTGGTCCTTTACGAAGATTGTTCAATTTATCCCGCTAGAGTCAAATATTGCCCCGCCCAGGCCTGGATCACATGGTTTAAATTGATTTGTATAGGAAATTTTTAAAAATCTTCTTGTCCGAAACTACAAGACCTAGGCCTTTGATGTTTTTATGTAGCATTACCTTATTGTCCTCTACAAATTATTATCCTGGGGTGAAAAGAGGCCCTTCCCTGGGGGTCCATAGTTTTACATATATTTATATAGGAAAAACTTTAAAAATCTTCTTGTTTAAAACTGGAAGGCCTAGGCTTTTTATATTTGGTGTGTTGCATTGCCTAGTTTTCCTCTATACCAAGATTATTAAATTATGCCCCTTAATTGAAAAAAGGCCCAACACAGGATGTCCCAAGTATCACATAGACTTACATAGGAACAAAATTAAAAAATCTAGTTCAAGACCTAGGCCTTTGATATTTGGTATGTATCAGTGCCTAGTTTCTAACAAAATTATTTGAATTATGACCTTGGGGTGAAAAGAGGCCCCACCCCGACCTACTTTCTTTTATTTAAGATACAGCATTAAAATTTGGTTGACATGTACAGTGTTGCACACTGATCTTAAAACTGACTTTCAGTGACCATGAATGTGACCTACTGACCTACTTTCTTAATTTTTTAGTATCAGTTTGACATTTGGTATGTAGCTCATATTACTCAGGTGAGCGATCCAGGGTCATTATGACCCTCTTGTTTCTTTTTTGAAGATGTATTCAGCGATCAGACTACAAAATAATTATACTTTACTTTAATGTTTAATCAGTCATGTAACGTTTAACTGACTAGACTAAAGATTATAATAGGTATACATTACAAACAACAACAGCAACAACAAATATAACAAATAAATTATGCTCACCTTGCTCACACACGATGGGAGTAAAAAGAATCTCGTAATATTGGGTCAGCTGATCAGAAACATTCAGTCTTCCCCGCATATACCCATCCATAGCGTACACAAATTTAAGTTTCGAATTGTTGGGAGAATACAGATTTTCGTTGTTTCGTAATTCAGTAAGCTGAATTGAGCAAGGTAGTTCAAACCTAGAACCATAATATCAGATTATCCTTATATTAGGTTAAAGAATGTTTCTTATATATACATGTAACAGAAAGCAACAATCACGCACAAAAACATACTTGTAGACAGTATCTCTTGCATTTCATATTTCTTGTATAGTTCGTAGTGGTCGTCAGTAAAAAAGGAAAATAATAATACAAGTACATAAACCTCTTCTTTATGAAGAGAACAGAACAAATCTTTTATTTTTTTAGACTTGAGCTTACGCTCCTCATCCTTAAACAAATAAATATATATGTCAAGGTCACACATATACATATGTATATATATCAAACATCAATACAATACAGACAATTGATTAAACGAGAGTGACATTATGATAATTAAAGAAAATATCAGTTGTGCGTATATCAAAGTACACAAACAATTATGAAAGCTAAAACATTATATATATATCAAAAGATAGACTCGCGGTTGTGATTCATACATACAGGAGTCTGAATATATTTTTAACCGTAATAGTTATAATTTAAAGAACTTCACAATATGTTACTTCTTATTTTTTAAAGCACAGTTTATAAAACAAGCTTATCTGTTTAATGTCTGTACATTCTTTGATGAAAACAATTCAACAAGTTTAAATACACTAGGACGATCAAAATAATACTTATCAATATATCGTTTTCGAACATTTTTATACTTTTTACATTTCAGAATGAAGTGAAACTCATCCTCAATATCATTTGATCCGCAAATTTCACAACGTCTTTCACTTCTATCAAGTCTATTTTGACCGTATCTCCCAGTTTCAATGCAGACAGTCTAAACTTTGTAAGCAAATGTCTATACCTTTTATTTGTCACTGTATTCAGGTATTCCTCGTATTCAAAATCTTGCTTCACATATTTGTAAACAAATAAAACACTGTTGTTAATTAAACTACTGTTCCAGTCTTGTACAAAATTATCTATCAACCGTTGCTTAAAATATGGTATAGAAGTGTTCACATCTATGTTTAGCGGACATTCCCAGACGTAGCCAAAAACGTTAGGATATAAAGTTTTTATATTTTGAGCCCAGTTTTGTTTCTCATCATTTAACATTAGTGCATATATTGTCTTTATTACACAATTTTTCGTGTTAAGAACCTTAAACCAATATTTAATGATCTAACAAAACGGTTTATGTATAATGGGAAACGGGCAAGTTCACCGTATACCCCGGCGTTACTTGTAGAAATTTTAACATTAAGAACACGTTTACAAAATTTCAAGTGTATTCTCTCAATGTCTTTACACTTTTTATAACCCCATACTTCTGCCGAATAATTCAGAATAGACACACAAAATGAATCAAAAAGACCACACATAGTTTTAGGTGTAAAATCAAAGTCTTTGGTATTGAATAATAAAGTGTTCATTGCTTTAAGCGATTTACCTACTAACATTTGCGTATTTAAATCAAAACGCCCGTTTGAGTTAAAAACTGTGCCAAGATAATAAAAGTTGTCAACGACTTCTAACTGATTTCCGTTATATGTCCATTGTTCATTTCTTTTCAATCTACCCCGCCGTCTAAATACCATCACCTTAGTTTTGTCGGTGTTCACCTTTAATCCCCATCGTTCACAATAAGTGTGGAGCTTATTCAAACTTTGCTGAAGATCTTCTATCGAATCTGACATTAAAACCATGTCGTCGGCATAAAGAAAACGAATCAACGTGATGTCTCCGAAATTTAGACCACTATCGGGTCGTGAACTCAAATACAGTTCCAAACCCTCAATGAACATTGACCAAAACAATGGCGAACAGATTTCTCCCTGTTTCAAACCAACAATTATTTCCATGAAATCTGAATATTTATCCAAATGTTTAACACGGCATCTTACTTGATCATACATTGATCTTACTACACGTAACATTTTACCACTAATTCCCAGTTTGTACATTTTAAGCCAAAGTGCATTTCTGTATACGCTATCAAAGCATTTTTTCATATCAATGAATGTAGCATAAAAACGTTTACCACTGTTTAAACTATGTTCAATTAGCCCGTGCAAACAAAAAATGGCGTCCGTTGTAGAGAACCCCTTTTTAAATCCGAATTGCGAGTCAGTAATTATATTGTTGGCCTCGCACCAATCTATAAGTCTAGTATTAAGTACTGATGTAAAAAGCTTTGATATAACACTAACAAGTGTAATTCCTCTATAATTGTCTACATTATTTTCATCACCTTTTTTAAAAAAGGGAATGATTATTCCATCCATCCAAGCAGACGGAAAATGGCCACTTGAAAATATAATGTTAAACAAGTCCACCAAATGTGCAGCAAGAATATCCCCAGCTTCAATTGAATATTCATTAATTATGTCATCACTTGAGCCTGCTTTGGCGCGCTTTAGGTTTTTAATCGCGCGTTGAACTTCAGCAATTGTTATATTAGTGTCTAATTCTTCAAAAATAGGGTCATCCGGCGACCTCTGTTCACGACAAAAATCTTCGCTTCCGTCATCAAACGTAATATTGATCTCGTCTGCCAGATTCTTAAAATAATTATAGAAGTCATTCGCTGATATATTGCTACCTGTTCTGCCTTCCCGTTTTGAAAAGTATTTCCAAAACTCCTGTGGTTTTTTTTTTACTTTAAACTTTCAATTTCTTTCATTTTATTCGCCTTAAATTGCGATCTTTTAGTTTTAATCAATTTTTTTGTAAGCACGCTTTTTAGACGTTAGAATTAATCTATTTTCGTTACTTTGTGTTTGATTATAACACTTTAAAGCTTCAAGATAATCCTGTTTTTTATCCTGACATGATTTATCAAACCAGTCTGATCTTTTAAATGCAGCATTTCTGTTAAATTCATAAGTGTGTAAGCCCTTTGGGCGTATTTCTTGTAGAAATAGCGGTTTAGCAACACCGTTAATCAGATCGACAAATTCGGTAACTACTCTATTCACTGTCGATTCATTGACATTGTCCACAGATTCAAAAATGTAATTGAATTGTGGTAATTTTGAAATCAGTCCTCTTCTGTACTCAGTCCGTTTCTCGGGATTCCATTTTATTTTATTCAAGCAGGGTTGCTCAATATACGGCCTTTCACGGGTATTCGCCGAGACACAAAATTGTAAGATCTTGTGATCCGAAAACATGTTAAATTCGGACAGTTCAAACGTTTTAATGATCTCAAAGTCACATTGTTTGCACAAAAGGTAATCTATTACCGAATTACCGTTATATCCCCAATAAGTGTATGATTCTGTGTTTGGAAAACGACCGTTACAAATCCGAATTTCCGTTGATTTACATGGGTCCAATAAGTTGGTGCCGTTGGCGTTACATTGCCTATCCATTGATATTCGCGAAAGTGGAACGTCAGGGTCGTAATCACAGCCATCAATTATTGAGTTAATTCTGTCGTAACGGATAAAGTCTGGTTTTACTCCCACTCGACTATTCATGTCACCAGCTACAAGTACTATTCCCCGAGACTGAAAATAATTGATGTCGTTTTCTAAAATTTCAAACAAATTAACATTTGCAATATTATAAGCTGGGGACTCCTGGCCCCATAAATATGATGCACATACGAATATATTGGTAGTAGTGTTGAAAAAGTCACTGCCTAGCTTTATCCAAATTATTGTGTCAAAATGATTACGAACAACCGTTATTCCTGAAGAGATAGGATCATACAATAAAGAACGATACCACCACTACATCTTCGGGCATTTCTATGTTGAAATTTGCGGTAAAAATTATATTATTTATAACCAGCGAATTCTATCAAACTGTCTTACTAGTCCACAATTCAAGAAGGAAAATCAAATCAAATTTTGAAATTAAACTACAGAAGTCCTCGTCTTCCATTTTCTGTCTTGACAGACCGTTACAATTCCACACTGCAACTGACACATCACTCTCGTGTATATCCTACGCGACTTTTCCGTATGCACCGTCCGTGTAAATACTGCCGTCCACTATGAGCTTATTGTATTTTATATAAGCTTCCTTATGGTCCGCTCTTGCCTTTTTCATAATTGGAATGAGTCTCTTTCTCTGGGCTACAATTTCTGGAGGAAATTGGTCGTGCATAAACAATCCAGTTGCTTTTGAGTCTACGTTTTCCTTGAATGATTTTACATAGTTTTTTGTTTTCAAATCCTTAAATGTGACAACAATGTTTTTCGGCTTGCCTGGTCTACGTACGCCAAAACGATGCGCTCTCTCAACTTCTATCTTCTTGGCATCTTCTGCTGGAATTTTTAAGTTATCGGTGAAAAATGTATGTACACGTTCAACTGTTTGTGTATTAGTTTCGTCCGTTGTTTCTAAGATACCACCAATGATTAGATTGTTCGCCATCGATTTTGCTTGCAGATCACATATTGATTCCTTCAATTGCTGATTTTCATCCATTAGCTTCGACACACGTTCCTGGGTTTTGAGATGAAACGTCATTATATAAAACTTGAAAATGAGCGCATGCGCCTTTAAATAATGCTAAAAAGGTACTTTTCGTTCATTTCGTCTCAAAATTAAAACAAATACAATTAATAAATTTTGTTATGTAAACGTAACATATGCAAGGCATGAATATGCAAGAAAAGAGTGAGGAAATCCCTATCGCACTCGCGGAACATCAAACTTAAGATGTTCAAAAAGAAAATAGTCCAGAATTTGCATTATTCTGTTCTGTTATCCTAAAATCGACAATCTCATTTAATCAAAATGCGATTGCATGGAATCAAAATTGTAAGATAACAGCTTGGCTGGACAGCTAAAGTAATACAGTACGACATCGATGGAGCTGGTGGTAGGACAGTGTGGCGGCAATATGTCCTTCTATCGTATTAGATTCGTCATAGTGTGGTCAATCATCAAACAATAACAACCATTCTGCCGACCTGCTTGAACTATCGTTATCGGTTGATTCTGTATAAGTGCTTTTAAAGGTTTTGACAAAGAAAATTCGTGACTCTTTATACTTCTTGATTTCACTAGTAGAGCAACTACATATTTCATTTCTTAAATACTTATAACTATCAATTCTGCGCGGGCAGTATATCAATTTAGTTTTCAGTTCATTCTGTGGTACGTACAGTTCAACTTGATCGCACACAGGGATAACCAGATATCCCATTCTTTTTTGTCATGTAAATTGATAATACACACAGGCTTTGTTTCTTTTTTGTCAACAAAAGTCTATAAATCACACAAATGCAAACTAAGTTGGACAAGACAACTTAATGTAAACAGCAGTTTCATAGTATTTTTTAACTCTATGAAACCGTCAAAAAAAAAAAGTTTCAATTGTCTTGCAAATAAACAGATACTAGTAATTATAAATACAAGTGCAGAGAAAGTAGTGTTAATCATGCATGCTTTGTCTACATTAGGTGAATTAAAGCACATTAACTAACAATTTGCTATTTCAAAAGGAAAATTTAAAATATCATCATATCTTTTAATAGAAGAGTTCCTCTGTGTATTTGTTTATTTCTCTTTTCAGTAAAAGAAATTATTGTTCAAAGTACAGCCAAGAAAAACCACAGCTGCTTCAAAATTACTTACGTTGCGAAAGAAAATGTCTGTGTGATAGTTGATAAATCCTATAAAAATTCCATGAAATAATAATGATATACAGGAACTGCTTTTGACACTGAAAATTAATGACTTAAATCTTCTCCGATATCATCACGCTAATCGAGACGTTTTTGTTTCTCCTAAATTTGCTATACATGTCTAACCTACCATTTGCATATTATAATTATACCATAGCTACACTACTTTCCTTATTTTATTCACAGGTAACCCCGTTTATAATTTCTTGTCAACATACAGATAATTTAATTTATGTGTGTTCCAGTTTTGTTCAATATAGTATATATTACAGTTAAATGTATTATAGAAATAGAAAAAAAGAGAGAAATATGAATGCTCCTTGAATAAATGATGAGAAACATTTTGTCTTCTTTTGTTTCAATTCTATGAAAAAGTATCACCGGTTTAAAAAAAAACTATAAGATATGTATAGAATGGTGGTTTAGTGCTGTTGGAGAGAAAACAATGAAGTCTACACTTCTTTTTATTGTCACGTTTTTGATTAATGTAAGGATATGTATAAACGAAAACATCATTTAATTAAAGTAAAGTTAACAAGATTACATGGACGAGACTCAGAACCTACATGTAAGATCCAAAGTGAATTTCTAACATTACACAGTCACAATGTTGATAAGTATGTCTGTATTCTGGGTCATCGACTTCCGCAGCTGCAGCGAGTGATGGCAGGCATGTCTGCTTCACCTTAGATGAAATAAGATATTTTGATTACACATATAGTATACATATAGTAGCAAATTTAGAATATGAAGAATACTAAAAACCATAAGTGCCCATATGTAATGTCTGAAAAGTATGTGATTAAAGAATACACATGTAGAAAGGAACAAGTTTATTTGAGTCTGTGTAATATTTCACCTCGCAAAGTTGTATGTGGAACAAATACTTTCATGCCAGGCTATCAGAATATTTAGCCATGAACTCTGGTATACTAAATATGTAGAGCTGCACTAACGTGAAAAGTGTCAACAATATGAAACTTATGTCAGACTGTGTCAAACGGATAGAAAATAATCTTTGGCCATACAATTAACCCTTAGCCTGCTGACGGAAGATGATTCTGCCTTTGCGACCAGTGCAGACCAAGATCAGCCTGCACATCCGTGCAGTCTGATCATGGTCTGCACTGTTCGCTATTCAGTCAGTAAATTTTCAGTGCAAACCCCTTTGAATAATAAATGGTACTGTCCATTATAGAAATACAGCAGGGTAAGGGTTAAAACGATAACGAATATCTTCAGAATTCACCTGACCGAGAATGATGTATTACTAGTATCCGTCACTGTTCAACTAACTGAGAAAATTCTTAAGTTTCTGTATAGGTAGCAAGGTACACTTAGATGCGAAAATTTTGGGCACGGACGGTCTTACATGTAGCGAGTCGCAATATTGCACTTCCCCTATAAGCAAAATTTGGGAGGCCATTTTATAAATTGCGTGCATGTTTTGTGCTTTTAATTAATGGCAAGATCAGGATTCTCATACAAGAATAAAGAAAGTTATCACAGCGAAAGGTTTACATCATCCATGAAAAATAGCGTGCCAAAATCATCAATTTTGCACCTTTTGAACAGTCTACAATGATCCCGCTGCAAGAACAATGTCCAATTTTATTGTATTTCTTAATTTAATAGTCCTTCCTGAACGTCAGGACATAAACGGAATGGGGGCCCATCCAGCTCGATTTTTCAGAAAATAACGAAAATGTTCCTGAGTATCAATCAACAAGCACAGAACCCTTCCGTGAATTGAATTGTTCCGCGAAATGGTGTCTCATTGATCATACAAAGCTACCAGCAGTTAGTTTTCCAACTGACATCAGAATTTTACATGTATCGGCTGTATAAATTTTCTAAAGAATTAATAATCATTATCTCTCACCTTAATTTACAGACATCCAAAATCACGATGTTCTCTTTATAACAAATATTGACGGGGGCCAAAATTCGAAAGTGTACCCTGCTACCTTAAATGTAGTCATACGGTACGTCATTTAGATAAAAAGAACATTTTAAACCTTAACGTTTATAATGCTTAGAGAATATGCGATCTCACTAGTCGTACCTTTAGACATATACCTATAGTAGATATCTAAACACAATACTACTCGTGTGATAGAAACTCGATCAATTTTATCTAGTCGCATTTGTTTAACAATATGGACGTGAAAGCCTTAACAGTATGAACAACTTGCAAAGATCTCAACATTTGACATATTAGATACTTATTGAAATTGCACTTCTGCGCCAAAGCGCACAAGTATGTAATCGCAACATCTCTGTTACCTGTTGTAAGCACGTATATTTCGAATTCTGCAATATGTTATACGTATAGATATCATCAATTCCGAGTTCGATGTTGTGAGTAAAAATCCACAAAGGAAAAGGATAAGTTTTATACAGGAGTTCTCTGTTATGTATAACTGTAAACATCTTTCCAAATGTTATCACGTAATCAAAGATGCAAGTCACATTCAAACGTTCTGAAAGAGTTAAAGATCTTGTCAGTACGAACATGATAATAACAGCAGCATCGTCAGAATGCAAACCGCTTCAAACGAAGTCTAATAGCTTGCGAAGACGTGTACATAAAACACAGAAAAGTGAAACACATGCGCATAACAAACAGGTAAAAGGTATAATGGGGCTATGTCTTTCAGAAGACATTGTCAAAAGTACTACAGAGATGTTTCCATATGCACGAAATCGTATTAAAATCTTCAAACACCTACCTTGTTCAAAAGGTAGGTTACAAGACAGTAAAAATAAAATAATATTCTCTTTCATACGTAATGATGAAACAAGAGTCTTGTGTAAACCACGGAAGGGCTAAATACAAACACATGCTTATAAAGACGAAACGTTATGAGCCTTATATCTTCACAACGACCTCATTACGGGAACGTTATGGAATAATTTCGCAAAATATCTCGTAAGAATCTAAACAAGACTCATGGATCACAATGTATTAATATAGCTCAATTTCAATAAGTTGTGGTAACTGCCGATCATTGAGTCTCATATTCAAGCTAGAAAACGTAATCATTTCCAAAATATCGTAAAGAGAAAATCACTAATTTCACAGTAAGTTTACGCGAATTCAACTAAGGAAGAACTTAACAATTATGTTAATGGAATTGAAACGGATTATAAACAGTGAAGAAAATAACAAACACCAGCTTCAGAAGTTAGCAATGTGTTTTAAAAATTATTGTTGGAACCTAGTAAGACCTTACCGACAAGATAAACGCCAGAAGTTCTAAAACCATTTTCCCACCACTCTTGGCATGACGTATAAAATTTGTCAACGCAATTTTCCTCATCAGCTCCATCTTTACAATCTCTGTATTTGTCACAACGTAACCGAAGCGGAATACATCTTGCCACGTCACAATGGAACGCCTTCTCTGTCTTACATGATTCTGCATTTGACGACACATATTTGTAGCTGTGTTGTTATTCAGTCTAATTTTAATGATGCTCTTCATTTATTTGTCGTGTCTTGATTAATTCAGTATGTTTTATTCACAAGACAGTCATACCTACTGAAATCCTTAAACATCCAATCTCTTTAATTTGAATTTTCCCCTTAAAATATGTCCCTAATTTACCTGGATTCTATACATATCCTTAGGTACCGTCATCTGTACATGGTATTTGAGAACATACTTTTGCCGAGATCTTGGAACGATCATAAATCATCAACAAATGAATGTTCTAACAAACCAGGTACATGTAATTTGGAGTATATGTAAACTCCTAATATAATGGTTTCTTACGAAAGGAAGAGAATTACGTTCCAATATTATTATAAAACAAGTCTATTGCGGATATTTTTAAAGATATTTTAATAAATGCAATACTTTATACATGATTATATATTCACAGTGCATGTTTGTGTTTAAGTGTAAGGAAATTTCAAAATTTCTGTAAAATTGTAATTATTATGTTATCCAGTTTGTGATTAAACCCCATTAAACTTCACGACATACACATGAATTAAATATATTATGTTTATTTAACAGAACCTGAATATTTAACAACTGAGAAAACCATCATAGTAAAAGTCTGATTCGGTCATAAATAAATTTCAATTAATTATTATCATTCTTTGATATGGCAGACTAACTGTACTTATCTTGTTTTTGTTATAAGTAGTAAAATTTAAAGAAATCCCCTCTTTAGTTGAAACTGAAAGCAATAAATAACCCAGACCAGTAGTTTAAAACCTAGGTTAGAGAAAGTATGTGTAAAAGTAAAACATATTCTCTCCATGTATGCGAATTTTATTAAATTTTGGCAAAATGTCGAGTATCGCACTAGATGATTTGTTAAATGAACGTACAATGAGCCCTGCCAAATCAAATTTAGCAATCATATATCAACAAATAAAATATATACCGCATAATATCTCATCACTACCATCATGACAGTCCCGTACAGAGTCACAATGACTTTTAGAAGGTATACACTGTCCATTATCACACCTATATTCTGTATCTAAACATTCTGCAAAATCTAGAAATAAATCAGATGTTATATGCAGGGTATGCTCAACTCCAAACAGCACATACCATATCCGTTCGTGTGGAACATAAGTCATAACCGTTTAAAATATTACGTGACGATGAGTAAATACATTGATTCAACGAAACGAAGACGACTCTAAAGAATCACAGAAAAACGATTCACAGAGTCGTAAAATGCTGTATGTTTGACTTTAATTATTTCCATGTTAGTCTCAGTTACAATTTGAATTATTACTAAAATACCACAAAAAAAACAAGCTTTTTCAGTTATTGTTAAATATTCTTTTTTATCGATACAAAGAACGATTCAATAAATCATTAAACTTGAAAACTTGGAACAATGCAATTATAATAATATAATATCACACGCATACGAGAAGAATTCTGTATTGCATTTTCTGTCATTCTGAAGATAAAGTTTTCATGTTTTTACTTAATATACAGTCATTCATTTAGAAACGGAATGAATATATTAAACTATGTTCACCATAATGATCAACTAAAGTGCTACGATGATAATAGGATATGTATGGAACTAAATTAGATAAAATATTTGGAAATATGTGTCTACACATATGTTTTTCACATATAAATATCTTTTTTTTTGTGGTTTTCTTTAGCTTGCCGACGATGGAAGTAATAACTTTATATTTGTATTATCAGCGGAGGGTTTGCTGTAAAGTGGCACTACTGTAATGAATTCAGACGATTCAAAGAAGGTACAAAACTTCTGTTACTCATGAGATGATACATTTTTTTTTTTATATTAAAGACATATTCTGCTCATAAGTGGATTGTTATTAAGCAAGAAAGAGGATAGTTTCTTTCTGAGAAAACAGTCACCCAAAAAACGGCAAAACGAAACAAAAGGACATACATACAAACGGGACACTGTGCTGAAACGGTCAGAGGCTAAACCAGAGTTTGTGTTCGTACACTTTGTACAGTCTTGAAATTCTGCTGTAAAAAATACATACGATTTTCTTACGTCAAAAATAGCTGCATTATTTGCACAAAATGTTTCAAGGTTTGGAAACTTGTGAGGCCCGCTGTTTATTTTGTATAATTCAATTCATAACATTGATACAAGGCACGAAAAGAGATTTTCAATAATTATTTCGTATGTGTTTCAATCGTAGCCTCATTATTTACCTTTATTGAAAATTCGCGTAGTTGCAAAGGTAGGAACTTCGTTTCCATAATAGTTCCAATTTAAAAGAAACTGTACGTGTACGTTTCTCCCGCCTGTTGTGTCATTTACAAAGGTAGCACTTACAAAGGAAGCACTTACAAAGGCCACAAAAGAAAACCACAAATAGCATGTATGAAATGAATTAAAGAAAGTCTAAAGACCCCATTAGCATGAATTCTATGCCTTTTCAGGAAGCAGAGCAATAAGAAAACCATATATAAAGCTTGATGAAACAAGTCAGAAGACATGTAGACCGACCCAGTTGGCTTTAAGAAATGTCTGCCATGCTTCCTCTTGATCCGGAAGATAGAATCAAAGGGCAACTGTTAGATGAATGAACACCAAAATACACTGCATGTCCAAAAAATGTTCAAAGATTTATTATTATATCAAATACTAAGGAAAAAGAGGAAAATTTGCCATGACTGAGAAACTTGTATACAAACTTACCACAATTTTCATCTGACAGATCGATACAGTCTGGTACAAAATTACACATTTGACTGATATGTATGCAGTCACCTTGTTCACACTGAAACTGGTCAGGCATGCACAATGTATCACCTTAAAGATGTAAGAATTATAAACATATAGCGCATCAATTGTTGCAATTTCATATAACTTGGATTATTCCATTTAAAGGCATTCTTGTCATTATAAATTTTCAAGAATGTAACATTATAAACCTCTTATACATTTCAAAAACTTCATAAAGCAAAAATATATATTCACATGTCCTTGAGCATGAAAACACTCTGCAAAACAAAGGAAAGGAAATGACGACAATCTTTTGAAGTAAAACATTTAACCAATTAAAATAACATCCTATGTATGTCTTTATACACATTTGTTTGCCTCCTACCCCCAGGCGGGGAGGCGGGGAGGTATATAATTGACGGACCGTCAGTCCGTCCGACCGTTTCCATACTTCCTTATTGGGTAGTCTGTGGTTAGTTGAAGACTTCTATGTTTGGGGGTATAAGTAGATCAAAGTTCAAGTACGCTTTGGCCTACAGTTATCAAACTTGATATGATCATTGCTTATGGTCAGAAGTTGGCTTCTTTTGTCTTTGAGGTCAGTAGATCAAAAGTCATGGAAACAGTGATATTAGACTGAAAACGGTTTCTGCTCGATGGCTGAAGAATGTATTGGCTTATAATTTTCAAGCTTCAGAGGATGATTGCCGTTGGTCATTATTGGATCCCTGTAACTTTGGAAATCTGTCAAAGGTCAAGGTCACGGTTACATCGAGCCTGAGTTTTCGCTCAAAAAAGTGAAGACCGCTTTGGCCTACAGTCGTCACACATCCTGGGATGATTGCCTCCGATCAGTGAAAGACCATGTTTTTTTTCTGTTTTTTCCCCCTTTTTTTGGGTGGGGGGGGGTCTTGTTTTTATATCAGACAGCCGATATTCAGTTAATATTATTCATTTGTATTGAAATAGCATCTCATATTCGCTGCAATTTATTTTTACACCTAAAACCGAGGTTAATACAAAATTTCATACATACAGGTTTTTGTTCGGGACCTAGTTTTATGAAACGGACCCTTAGTGTTCCTAAATACAATCTTGCCTAAATTCTACTAGCCACTTTTCAGATTGCTCTTTGTCAGTTTTGTTCTTTCCTTAGCCTGCTGGTGTAAAGCTTTCTTGAGTTTCATGCTATAAAAGGATCGTTTTAAAGTATTGTTTGGGAACGAGGCTGAAGCTATGAAGTAATGTTATCGGAATAACATATAGACTTTTTAATAATGGAAATTCGAAATTTCTTACGATGATGTAAAATTATAGCATATGTGCACTAACATAGAATAATGTCAATATTCCCTACATCTACAACTTTAAAATATACAAAAGTGATTTAGTCACGAGCGTCGACGTCTAAAGAGCAGAGCTTTTCAACATTTTCGACTTTATGTATTGCACTGATTTCACGTGATGTTTGAATGTGATATTAGACGCTTTTAATTTGTTGTTCTGTCTTGTCTACAGAGATAATTTAATACATGTTTAATCATTGTTTCTGAAAAGTCAGCATTTATACTAAATATCAAATATTGTATTAGAATATTTTTTGTGTGAATATAACTCCACTCCTATTAACTCATACATGTTCGTGGTTTGCTTGTGTAAAGTCAATTATTCTGATCTTGGTAAGTAATGGATGTAAAGTATGATTATTTTCACTGTTTGATTTTTCCCTTTTCGATATTCCTATACTGGTTGCCAAACCACGATAAAGTTATTTTTGCATAAATATTATTGGCCGAAAATGCTATGAATACACGTAATTTTATTTTGTAATTTGCAATGACATTCATACAGTCATGTATATATTTTGCCGAGGTTCATAAAAATGCAATAAATATATTATTCCATCTTCCTTCATTTAACTGGGTTACGCAACCGATATATTCTACGATTAGAAATAACTAAACTTTCCGAAGTCAAAGACAGTTTTAGAACTTGCCTATTTGTTCAGATGTTTAAAATATCCTGAAATCTACGAAATTAAACTTGCATTGGAATCAAATGAAATACACAAGTTGTTATCTAAAAGACCTTATTTTGATATTCTATAATAGAATAAAGGAACAGTGAAAATTGCACAAAAAATGTTACTTAATAAATTCAAAGCAGTTATGTATACTTCTGTAACTTCTTGAAACCGTAGTTACGTTGGAAAATGAATAACTCTTCACGACTGCATTATTAGATAATGTTTAAATTACAATATGCTATTACTAACAATTTTGATATTGTATTTTTAAAAGATATTTTACACATTATTAGATGTTTTGTTAAAAGATTTGTTTAGTGCACTGTATGAAACTACCATTTTCTTTTCCACCAACACTATGATTACAGTTGATTTCATCCGAGACATCCAAACAATCGACCACACCGTCACAAAACTCGGTAATAGATATCCATTCCAATGTTCTATTGCAGCAGAAATAAGAACCATTTTCGAAACCAAACGGTATGTTAGAAGAAATTTTCATTCCAGGCGCAAGTTCTTGTACTACAATGGAACGAATAAACATCAATTATAAATTAATTCTTAATTGTTCAGGATTTTGGAAAACAGATATAAAATGTTGAACCAGAATATATTGGAACTGCTCAAGTATATTTGAGCCGTGCCATGTGAAAACCAACATAGTGGGTTTGCGACCAGCATGGATCCAGACCAGCATGCGCATCCGCGCAGTCTGGTCAGGATACATGCTGTTCGCTAACGGTTTCTCTAATTGTTATAGGCTTTGAAAGCGAATAGCATGGATCCTGACCAGACTGCGCGGATGCGCAGGCTGGTCTGGATCCATGCTGGTCACAAAGCCATTATGTTGGTTTCTCGTGGCGCGGCTCATTTCTACTTTTCAGCTGTACAAAGTTAAATGGAACTGATATCAAGGTTACCGGAAGTAAGACCGACGAGGTAATGCAGATCCAACAGGCACACCGTTGAAAAAACCACAATTAAGACATTACACCATATATAACCACGCAGATCCATTATAAAAGCATAGATTCAACATTACAATGCAAATACATCAATACTATTTTGAAACTGCAAACTTTTGTTTTATTCGTCACCCAGATGGTACTAGAGATGTACACGCAATAGACGAATGTTAAGGGGAATAGTGGATAAACGATATAAGTGGTAGTTTCTTAAAGTTACCCCCTTTTTAAAATGAGCTTCATAGTTCATATTACTTGTCACATTGTTCATTTCTTTTTTTCTTGATGTTTTTTTTTTGTACATTGACATTATCTATTTTGACCGGCCTATTGTCAATCGCCATCTGCTAACACTCAAATGTTGTCCCGGCTTTATGAAACCTGGTCAGAATGTTTACGCAAATATTCTTTGATGAGCTTGATATTTGATCATTTTTGGGTAAATAAGGGCTGATTTGTAAAGTAATACAGAAACGTTATTAAAACTGTTGAGATCACATTGTTCTTGACATTCTAGCTGTTACATTTCCAACATGAATCCTGGCCTGTAATCAGGATAATCAGTGATAAAAAGTACGTCACTTGGTCATGTGTTGGTCAAATCATAAAAACGCGTCACAGCTCTAGAGGTCACATTTTATACTTAACCGAAATGAAACTCTGGCAGAATACTTTGACTTTCAAAATTACCCTAATGAAAACATACATTTTGTTGAACAGGTTTTATTTAATAAGATACATAGACAATATGACATCCAGTTATGTCAACTATGATTTCTATAATTTGACCGAGTATATATTCTGACCAAGACTCATGCAAGTAAAAAATACGGCCTCTCGCGAAATAACAAAATGTTATATTATATGATCTAGTTACCGAGTTCTTGATCTTAGATATGACCAGGTTTCATACGTAATCTTGATGTCACAAAAATAAATGTCCTGATTAATCTTTATAAACATTGTTATGAAATGTAATTTCTAGGATGTTAACTAGATGTTGTTGTATAATTTGACCAAGTGACCTAGTATATTGTTTAAAATTACCCACCTTTGACCTCGGTTTAGATTTCAAGAATATAAACATTCTGATCTATGTAGAAATTTTGTTGCATCTAAAGCTTTTACGAGGTGTTTTATGATTTGCCTTAATGATATTACTTTATAACCACAAAGATCCACTTTAGGAATGTTGCCTGCCTGGGATATTATAAAAACAAACATCACGTTCAGATTTCTTATATGTCAAGTAGAAAAGGTAGATTTAAGTATGTTTATAACGTTTTAATGATTAGACCTTATGACCTAGTTTTTACCCAAAATGACCTTTCTTACTAAAATTCCGACCAGGTTTCTCATGCGGATATAAAGATCAAAGTGAAAATGATATGCCTGTGATTGGTTATAAATCTACTTTTCGACTTCAGAAGAACAAGCTACGACTAGGAAAGGTATTTCATAAAGAATGTTTTAGGCAAAATAAATGACTTGTACTTTGTTAATAATATTTTCCAAGATTTGACCGAAGTACCTATAATTTTGCCCTAACTCTATCTATATTGTATACAAGATTCCATGTGTAGCAGGTAAACACGTGTCCTCTGCATGAATCCAAGAATCAAATCTTTTGAAACTTTTCTAGTCTTTACAAGCCATAACAATAGTGACGACCGGCAAGGACGTTATTGACAGGACGATCATATTTGACCAAAAAAGAGACAGACAATTACAAAGTGGCAGACAAATCAGCTGTTGAAGTTAAAGTGGCATGCTGTAGTTTTCTTGTTACTGACCCACTTTCATCTAGACATTTATTCTATCGCGATAACATTTTTAATAAACAATGGCGATTATGATCAGATCCTCAAACAGATGATTTAGAATACAACAAACTGTATTTTATATCATTGCAATACAATATATTTTCATTTTGTTTTCATCAGCTTTTCTCATTGTGACCTGCTGTGAAAGAACCTTGGGCTAGATTAGGTTACTGACAAAGAGGTTGCATATACATTGGCAAGCTCATAGCTGATATGTAAGATAAATGTTGCATGGCTTATCAGAAAGATGCTGACCAATCAGAATGTACTTTACATTCTTTATGATCGAATGAATTTCGGAATACTTAACCTCAGTAGAATTTCTGAGCTATTTCTTCACTCTGTAAGGCGTATTTGGACTGACAGCATCTAAAACTCTCTTAGGATTTAGCTATTAATTACCGATTAATTTTGCATTTATTTCTGGCTGTATGTTTAACTTAAGAGTTTTACTAATTTCATTGTAACTTTTCTCTAAATTAGTAAATAATTTTCTTTAATTACGTATTTTAAATTCTATTCTTTTTATAGAATATTTAACAGCAATTACTTTAGATTTTCATCTTTCAATACTAAGTAGTCGGTAGTTAATTTTAATTTCTGTTATGGTATTGGACCCCTAATAGTAATGTTTGCTTGGTATATTCTAAAAGTTCACAGCGTTTCGCACTTTGTTTTTAAACAACTTTTACCGTGCCGTTTTTATAAATTGTATATACTATAATTATGGTACCGGGGTATTTCCTCACGCTCAAGTAGCGACAAATTTCCAAGTGATGGCCACTATCTAAAACGTTTGCAGAGAACTCATTATACCATAAATTTTGATAAATGAAACACCAAACTATTAGTAAACAATCATAAAACACAAAATGAAACTGTCAATATCATTTTTTCTAGGGTGCCTCAAGTAAACGGATTTAGTGTGACAGAATTCTAACTCCAACACTGAAAAATTTAAGTCGAGTCCTGCGGGTCTGTATTAAACTTTGCTCATTTTATTAAAAAATAACCTTGAGGCTAGTAAAACCTACTTATATTTCTTCCACAATATCAAATCTAAAGAGTGAAGGCAAAATAGAAAACTTTTACCGCATGTAACTCAGTATTTTAAAGCTAGAGAAAACGGATAATAAGGAAAAACATTTTGGTCCCAGTGGGGCTTGAACCTCCAACCCTCCCCCCACCCCCCGCTGGAAATTGCAGTCAAAGTAGGTCTATGGTAGGAATTGAATACTTTTCAAAAAGGAGGTACTCTATTACAGGTGTAATACCTTTTAAAGGTCCAATACTAAGGAAAGTGAACATTTTAATTTCTTTTAAAAATCACAGAAACTATTTCATTTTATTGGAAAATGAAAGTTGGTATGTAGAAATTCGAAATAAATCGCAGTATATGTACAATTATTTTTCTATGAAGTATGAAGAAAGTTAAAAAGACCTGGGGGGTCATTCTGTCGATTCATTGAAATTTCAACATAATACACATACATTTCTTTGAGTTCCAAAGACCTTCTGTAAATTTTGACCTGCCAATCTTCATTATTTAGTGTCTTGCAGAAGTCTATGCACTGGCTATGAAAAAAATTGCCAACTCACTTTCCCTTAGTAATGGACCTTTAAGGCACATACATCATATTATTTAATTTTTGACAGAACTTAAAACTTTATTCCTTTTATTCATTAAGCTGATTTGTCATCTTTATCAGTACTTTTGACATTTTTTTGTAACCTGTATTTTTAGATCTTTTTGTAAAATATCAGTTTGAAAGTAAAGTAAAAATTTGATTGGTTTTCGAATTTATTCAGTACTTGTTTTTGTTTTCCCTTTCAAAATAAAGGGTGTGTCAGTAATTTCAAGTTTAAAAAACATCCTGCATGTTTCAGTTTTTAGTATGTCTTTTGGTTTTGTTGGATTTAATAAAATCTGTAAAAAGATCCTTTGGAAGCAAAGAATGCAACTAAGAAGAATAATAGCAGACTCGGTTTGACTGAGTCTGTTCATGAGAGGTAATGAAATGTGCAACATCTCTCACGTCCCCTAGCACCGGCTTAAGCGGAACTCTATTACACATATGTTGAATGGACTCCAAGGTCCCAAAGGACCAGAAAATATAACAACACTGAATCCAAGTACGGGGAGACTTTTTACAGCCCGGTAGCTAAACGTGACGTTTATATTTGACATATATTGGTCTTACCAGCTGTATGGTTTGTCCAAGGACGATCAAAATATTTGAATATGTCTTAAACAAAAATACTTTACTAATAGGACCACAATTCAAGATATTAAAGGCATATACGCAAATCAATATCGGAGCATTTGTATGTTGTTAAATTATAATAAAAAAACCTGTAATATGGTTTTCATAACACTTTAATAAGGTTAAACTATATAATACTAGAAGCTACTTACGATTGATGTTTCTCCAACAGTTGGCCTCGTCGGAGTAATCCATACAGTCAAATTTAGCGTCACATTTCCTAATCATTGAAATGTTTTGTCCATCCGTACATGTGAATAGCTCATCGTTTGTTATATACCCAAATTGATCGTTTATTTCGCTTTGGTTCAGGTATGCTTCTGCTTGTATATATACAGAAGAAATAAATACGTTTGAAAATCTATGTTGTAACCTTATATCGGAACTACAGCTTATAATTAAACAATTACCTTTGCTATCATACAGTATTAATGACATAAATGGAAACTACGCAATATTTATTTATCTGTATCAAGGCTTAAAGTAAAAAATATACTTAAAACATAAAAACTTACCCATGCAAAATGTAACGGAAAATATTATGATGACTGTGATATGGATATAAAAATATGTATAGATAGGTAGGTTGCATAATGCTTTTTAATTATCTCCCTTTCATATCAAAATCGCTTATATGCTTAATACACATTTAGGATAACTCTTAAAAATGATCTTTTATTTCTTTTTCATTAATCAGTAAGTCATATTAGAGCTGATATGCAACGGTTACATAACCGGATATGCTGTAAAAAAAACTTCAGCCAAATATGCATAATATAATTAACATAGTATTATTTATTTATTATTATTATATATATACATATATAATCAAAGCTGGAACGTCGCTATATTACCTATAATTGTGTCGGTGCGACGGTAAACCCAACAAAATAAATAAATAAATAAATAAATATATCATATATACATTGTATTTTTCTCTTAATTGTAACAGACGTGTTTCGGAAAAAAATACCATGTCCAACGCATACGTCGCATTTATGACGAGATCGGTAAATACATGGTTAATTTTACGTTTCATTACCGGTGTAACGTTGTAAACTGATCCCCATAGAATAATGACCCCCGGTCATTATTTTATATAGAATAATGACCCTTTTCTATAAAATACTGACACCCTTATAAAATAATGACCCCCCGATTTTATCTATAAAATATTGACCCTCGCTAACCTTTTACTAACATACTCTTTATCAATTCAAGTCACTGTCGTATTTCTATTGCTTACATTTGTTGTTGTTGTTGTTGTTTTTGCTGCTTTAGAAATAAAGCAAAAGCCTCACCATACAAACTTTGGTGAGAGATTTGGCCTACGGAAAACGATTCAAACCACTTGTCACTTACAGTGATTTTGCTTAAGTATTTGGTTGGAGTTGCCGAGTGGTTAAGGTCGTTGGCTCCTAATCCAGCGGCCCGGGTTCGATTCCCGGGTGGGGAAGCTGGAAATTATGAAACACATGTTTCCCACTCAACTAGAGGAGTTCTGGTAAGCAACCCAGCGTTACTGGATTGAAACCCAGGCATCCTCGTCGCCTGAAAACTAACCAATTCTGTCTATCTAAAAGAGGGTGTTAAACTGAATATGAAAAATATGGATATTAACAAATTTATGAAATATAAAATAGGGGTCTTACCGTGAATTTTTTTACAAACAGCCTTTACATTAAGATTTTGTAACGTTGAAACTTGTGTTACGTCGGATGACGTTTAGGCTACTTCCGTGATGCACGCGATGCAAATATATGCTTCTACCACATTTTGTGAAATATTTCACGGAAAGAGCCCCTTTTTTATTTCATAAACTAGTTCGGAATTTTCATAGCAAAAAGACTGCGTAAGTCGTTAGTAAATTTAATCGTTTTCCGTCGACCAAATCGTCAACCGAAGCTCGTATGGTGCTACTAAGATCAAAAGAATCGCGCATTTTTAAGAACATTAACCCCCATCATAGTGACATTTTATGAAATTTCAGATTGACAACACTGACTTATATCATTCTGTTTCCCTTGTCAAGAGCATCCGATGGTTGTTTTTGAAATTAATTCAGCGAGAGAGAAAAGCCAATTTGCTCCAGATACTTCAATTTTTCATTAATTGTACGAAACAGCCCTTTGCTAAACAAAGGAAAATAAAAGATCTGAATCGTACAAAATGAAGGAGAGGTGTCCTTGTATATGAATACCAAATACCAGGGCAATACAGTATCTTTACTTTTAGACCATCATTACGTCGATCGACGTCAAAGAAGACTGGCAAGCACCAGTCTGGCAAGCATCACTTTATTCTTCGAATTGCGGTGGCATAACAACGCATCTTAAAATCCAGCTTTTCCGGTTGAGGCCTAATTACGCATCCTTTTTAAATACTTACCACTTTTGTGAGCCTCGGTGGCGCAATGGTAGCGCGCGGATAGGTCTTCCCAAAGGGATAATTTTTCGCCGTATCAAACCTTTGCCAGTAGAAACAGATGACAAAATGGAAGGGGAATACATAAAGGATTTTTTTTGCAACTTGAAACCCCTGCAACTTTCAAGGTACATGGTAAAACATACTTAGAACATAGATCACGAAATTCCTGCTTTGAAAAGTGTTTGACTTTTAGTTTAGAACATGTTTTAGATCTAAATCTTTTTGTTACCTATAATAGTTTTATGCTTCAAGTATTTCAATAGGCTTAAGTTTTTTTCCAAGATTCTTTAACAGTACCTTTAATTTAGTACCTTTTACAGCCTCGTTACTTTGTGACATCGCATTATATGCAAGTTATAACGTATAATTATGTTACGCATACATGTAAATAATTATTAATTTACCTTCTGTAGAATGTAGTGTAAGCATTCTGGAACTTATAATAATGGTGATTTTGTCCGAAATTTTAGAGGAAACATCATTTTGTTATTGCATCCTACATGTTGAACTTATTTCGTAATAGCATGGGCTCGCTGGCTCATTACGAAAAAAAATGCTGTTGACGGTAAAATAGTTAATTTTCTGGAGTGCAAGATTGTAAAAAAGCAATTTATACGTGGAAAAGCATAATGTTTTATGCTACCCCTGAAAGTGATGTCACCTATATATCACTCATACATACCTCCAAAAATAGGCGAATCTGGTATGAGGTAGCTCAGTGGTTTTATTACCTATGGCGTTCCTCGTCGTTAGAAATTATTCAAAATTCAGTATATTGTTGAACAGACATCCTTCTTTGGATTTTTTTTGTTATTTTTCAGGCGTTTTTAAGTAGAAAAAGTCAACAATTATATCAATATAAGGCACAAAATATGCAAATCGGTTGTTTGGAAGTCCCACTTTTTATGACCTGCGACGCCCATGACAATAAGATGTTATTCAAATTTCAGTATAATATTGAAATATAGTCATTCCCCTGGAGGTTTGGGTGATTTTTGTCACTTTTCAAGAGTAACACGTATTGAGCAATTATTATACCCCTTTATAACAGTCAAAGCCATTGCACAATATATTAACTAAGTTTCTGTTACGATACCCGTCACGATTTATATATAAAGTTGTAATGTGTTTTTAAAGAAACCAGGGAAGCCAGGACCACTTCTTGGGAAAAAAAACAAGGGCTGCAGTCGAATGACAGCCATATCTCCCGCCGATGCCATTTGAAAAAAGGGCCATAACTCCAGAACGGGTTGAGCAAATCCAAGATTTGTTTCTTCCTCCACAAGTAGCATTAATAGTAGTAATCTCTGAATTTAATCCTATAACGAATGAGGAGTTGCGGTCACAAAAAATGCACTCTATATATATAAAGAAAAAAGTAACAAAGGGCCATAACTCCCGAACAGGTGGAGCAAATCCTAATTTGTTTTCTTTCTGCACAACTAAGCATCAGTAGTATTAATCCCTGAAAGTTTGAATCAATTCCGTCCAATAATGAATGAGGTGTTGCGGTCACAAAAATGTTGCACAGACGCATGCACGGACGCACACACGGACGGATGTCATTACAATATTCTCCTCTGATGCCTATCCGGCGTGATAATTATGTTGTAAGTGTACCTTAGATGGGTTATGGTTAGGGTTTGGGTTATGGGTCGTTATTCTATAAGTGTCACAATTCTATGTGAGGATCATTTATCTACGTGTGGGGTGAGTCATAATATTATGACCCCGAATAATGACCGGGGTCATAATTCTAAGGGGGTCAGTTTACAACGTTACACCGGCATTCCCTACTGATTTTGTGAGCATCCTGCATGGTGAATTAAGAGTATTTCTTATTTTGAACCGTACAAAGCGTGACCGTACAAAATATTACCGTATAAGGTGCACGTGCGTACAAAAACACTGTATTTTTTGTATTCGGACGTTACAGCAGTACCATGTTAAACATACATTAAAGCCCGAAACGCGTGAAAATGTTCTTAATGTATATTGGGTGAAATAGGCCTAGCGGCTCGTCCAATATTTTTTTTCATCTTTGTACTCGTTAACAATTTAATAGTTATTTTTAGTAAAAGGTAATTAAACTGTCATTAAATATTCAAAATGTATGATGCCAAGTTAGAAGATAATTCTTCCATATATCCAGGTTTGAAAGGTGAAAGAATGTTCTTGAACATTTTGATTACTTTGTCACTCCAGGAACGGCTTACATTACAACCTGTGCATAAGACGCTTTAAGTGTAATGGATTAATGACGTCATATTAATAATTGATATATAAATCAATGAAATAGGGGAATAGGTTTATGAGCCGGTTCATACAGTTTCATTCCAAAGTAACATCATAGCTCAGTGGAATTATTATTATCAAACAGTGCATTGTTCGTTGTTTTTTGTGTGCGGAGAATGGTGAAATAAGATTGCATGTATATATATATATATATATATATATATATATATGTGAGTAAGTCTACGTGCAATAAATTTTGTACAGGGTGTATGACGAAAACAATCGCGAAATTGGCGCGGGATGCAAATCTTGCGCATGTGAGCAGTGCTTAAGATGTAAAAACGCATTGAAAAAATGTGATAAATTATGAAAATGGCAGTTTAACCTACATACAGATTTGCTACATATTTCACATGAGCGAAAGTTTGTATACACTCTCTTTAAGAATACAAGGTTTTCGTTAACTGCCTTTACAAATATAAACGTTTAATTGAACCAGTTACCGTCATCACTATAATAAATATCCGGGGAGGATACTCAAACCCCGACCCTGCCTACTTTAACAAACTCTGGCTTCTTGCCTGCAATCAAATATATCACTAAATAGCTTATTTAAAGATAAAATCTTTAAAAAAAAATGAAAATTCTGTTCAATCTTTGTCAACACAATTTTGAAAGGATATATTTTTGTGTTTTTATATGTGGTAGGCATTGCGAAAGTCCTTATGTTAATTTTATGAGAAGATTCCCGTTTTTAGTTTCTTGACTGAACAATCAGCGACCGTATTTTTTTCTTCATATTTTAGTTACAAATAACAAAAAACATAAGTCAATACTAGTAAATGTTACATAACGAATTATTTAATATGTCTCTTATTACACATGTAATTTTGTGACTGGTTGAATACGTTCCGTTCGAAATGTAAACGAAGTCAAAGAATATATATGCGAGTAAAGAAATATAGATCTACAATCGACTATAGAACGCATGTCATGTCTGCTGATGCACCGCCGTTGTGTGGGGCGCACAACACTAACTTTGGCATATAGCGCCACTTTATCATCAATTTGTGCCATGACATATATATTTGTTAGTAACTTGTTATAGTAGTCTCACGTTTATCAGGTGAAAACTCGATAGAATGGCTTTAGAGACAGAAAGTGAACATAAAGTAAATGTCCGCGTTCGAAAACAGCTCCACAGGTCAGTAAACTCGAATGATTGAAGAAACTAGACAATCACTGGTTCAAGCCACATAACCATTGAAAGCGTGAGTGATCTGCAACTCGTACTGTATCTATCGTTTCTTCAAACACGCGGAACTTCAATAAAAATAGTAGTTTTTCTTACTCACCTTGTAGGTTGTGTAACGTTCAATATACCATTTATTTAGCGTACAGCGCCGTAAATGTGACGAATACGATGGAATAGGTGTATTAGATTACCAGTTAGTGAATTAGTTAACACCGTCATTCATGGCACGGAATGGCCGGTTTTGGGGGTTTTTATTCTTATTCTTAACAATACTATTAAGATCATATTATTTTCAAATATTGAATAGTTTGGGACGACCGCCAGATGTCTCTCCTGATTTTATTTCAGACAAGGACTGCCATCTTGATTAAAATAAAGAAGTTGAATAGCTTTCTTATATACAAGACCGTTACATTAAAAGCAAGATTTCGAAGAAATCAAAGGTGACTAGCAAGATCCTGTAAGCGAAAATTAATGACCTTTCATTTTTACTTACCATTCGCATCACATGGTTCCCATCCGCCACCAGAGATAAAGCACCATATGAAGCCTTGATCGAAAGGATCACGACAGTTGTTGTCTTCGAAAATAACATCGGAGTAAAGACTTTGATCGGAAGCAACAAATTGTTCGTTCCAAAGTTGGCAAGACTTTCCAGTGTATGTGTGGTTCAATACCTTCTGAAACCTTTTATACGCAATCCCATGGCCGTCTTTCTTCTTATCTAAAAGTGATTTGCCTTAATGTATGCAATAGGATATACAGATATATACACACAAATAAATATATACCTTCTTATTGTTTATGCAAGACTTAATTCTTCTTTAAAATATCTTTTCTACGTGTGATATGATTTGATACATTTCCGTACATTTAGTGCAGGATTCAATAAATTGTAGCTCACTTGTGTTATTTGTGTCTACACAAGTACATGTTGATTGGTTTTTTAGAAAGCAAATTGTAATGTTGGAAAACGTATCCATTTCAAATGAAATCTTCTCGCTTTACTAGAATGTGTTCAACCATGTTTGAGCAATACAATGTAAATTTTAGTTCTTTATATTCATTAAACAGCTGTGTATCTCAAACTGACGCGCACTTTGGACTACCACAAGCTATCATTTCAATACCCCTTTTGTCGCCAATATGTGATAATAGGTTTCCGAAAAATTGTGTTATCTAATAGTAAAAATAATCAACTTCTAAACAGCCTTTCCTGGAGTATTAGTATTTACATACCTTTTAGTATACAAGGCTCCCATCGAGTTCTCGGATCTGTAGTGAAGCACCAAAGATAACCATTATCATATGGATCACGACAGTAATTTGCAGCATTGGCTGTCACCAATTCGTCTTCAGGAAACTGGTAACCATATGCAGTCTGCGAATGCGGAATATTTTTATCCCATCTCTGGCAGCTTTTACCAGAGTATGTTGTATTTACCGTTCCATTGTATTTAAAAAAGTCTTTAAACGAGTCTACATAGTATCCATCTATCAATGCCGCCGGAATGTATATCCACTCACTTTTTCTGGGCAAATAGTTTTCCTCAATAACTGAAACTAGATAGAGAGACATATAAATCTAAACTAATAAATAAAGATAACAGAATTAAAAGTGATTAGAAATAAGAAGAGTGGGTTACTATATGTACCTTTCTGAATATGTCGCTCACAGACAAAATACTCAGCGAGTTTGAGTTCACAGTCTTCAGTTTCCCAGGTATAATCATTGTCAAACAGATGATAGTTCATTCGAGTACAGTTTCCTTTAGAAGGTTCCCCTGCTTTCCTAAAATAACAAATCGAATAGGCAGAGTATTAAGGTAAGGCGAATAGTAATACATTATCGTATGTAAATATATAAATGAAATGATTTTGTTTTACATAGTTTAATAAAGTTTCAAAATACATAATCGCATAAACTTTTTGTATCATCACTACTTTATGAAATATCAACAAAGGGCCAGAATAATTACTATAACTATAGATATTAACTCCTAAAACAATTGAAAATTTTAAAGCTTACATCTTTTAGGTAACATGAGAATTCAAACGACAATTGAACCGTGCAATATGGAAATGGGTTTCTTTGATCCAATAACGACATTTTAATAAGGAGGCTCCGTGGTCTTGACTTCTAATCTCTTGCCCCTCATCGATCTAATTTCGGATATATATGATATGATATCTCTAACGGTGGAGAACAAGTGATGTAAGGCCAACGACCTTAATCACTCGTACAGGAGGTCTCGTTAAGGACAGACAAATCATAATAATACTTGTATCGTGTGAATACAGATTTAACAGAAATGTTCAACATGTCATAAATGATAGTTTAAAAATTTGTTAACAGAATATTTTAAAACATGGAATGGAAGAAGATCAACATTACCATGCCGTAAATGTCGCCGGGCTATTGTCCTCCCATGTATCCGATATCACTCCGCTTTTGCCCCGGTATTTTCGATATAAGCCTGTATCATCAAAGAAAATCAAATACGATTGAGATTTGTATTCAGAACTGTTTTAAGCCTGAATCTGAATCTTTTGCTATATTTTGTTTACTTCTGCTTGTGATAGGAGTGGTTATACTCATTTATAAAAATATTAGGGGTAAAGGTAAAGTTTACATCTACCAGTTTTTTCACTGTTTGATTACGGTATATATCTGACAATAAGGAATTCATCAAAAAGGAGCAAACCAGATATTTCAGGCCAAAGGTCAAATGTTTGTAAAAACACAAAAATTGGCAAAGTTGTTTAAATTAGTTTGTTTTCTTTATTTATGAAATGTACATATGAGCCGCGCCATGAGAAAACCAACATAGTGGCTTTGCGTCCGCGCAGTCTGGTCAGGATCCATGCTGTTCGCTTTCAAAGCCTATTGTAATTAGAGAAACCGTCAGCGAACAGCATGGATCCTGACCAGACTGCGCGGCTGCGCAGGCTGGTCTGGATCCATGTTGGTCGCAAAGCCACTATGTTGGTTTTCTCATGGCACGGCTCATATATCAGACAAAGTCAGCAATGCAAATATTATTGCTAAAACTCAAGGTCAACCTTGATAATGAAAGGTTCATTTCCATGCAAAAAATAAGCATATTATTATATCAAAATGAATTTACATCAGTGACTGATATTGGCAAGACATTTTTAACAAAGAAGAAAACAAAAATATATTAATTACGAACAGTAAAAATAAAATCAAATATGTCAATGTTCATGTCTTCTTTTTTTTTTTTAAAGCAACAAAAAACTTGACCCTTGACTTTTAATGTTTCAATGTTTACCTTCACTTCACTTGTTGAAATCCTTATTGTTGACGTTGTTTCACAAATAAACATTTACTGACAAAACAATAGCTACTGTAAACCAAACATCTGGTAGTTGTAAACTTTATGCTATATATACACGCTAATATTTTCAGAAGCGAGTTTTACAATCGCTATCACAAATGTATGTAAAAAAATATAGGTACGCACAGCTTTAATTGACACTTAAGAAATGGGTTTTCATGAATGATATGAAATATTCTTTCCAAACAAAAAGTAAAAACCTCTTTTCCATATATAACGACACTCTTTCTCTCCTCGCTAGATATCGTTGGCAAAGAATATGGTGAAAAGAAGTCTAAACTAAAATTGCACAATTTGTCAGACATACTTGTGGTCTTAAAATAACACCACAAAAAACAATTATGATATTTTCAACACTAAGAAATGAGATAAAAACGACTTTTCAACAGTAAACATCCGCTACACGGGGTTGAAATGCCATACAGTGATAGTTCATGAATGAATATCAATACTTTTTTAAATAAAGATATTTCATTTTCTTGATCTTTGGTAACTGTTATCTGATTTAGGATTATACTTTCAATCATCACGGTGGCGATACCCTGGGTATGCAGGGGTGCAAAATGGCGGCGGAATCTCTCGATTCAGGTAACATTTTTCATTATTACTGTCTTAATACTTAACCAATTTAAATGAAATAAAGACGAGTGCCCGCTCATAAGAATACTACACCCTCGGCTATAAAGCTAGGGCTCCCGAGTTTCGTAGTTTTTGTGAAAAGTGCAACGGCGCATTCTGACGGAAAAAATGCAACTGCTATGTAGGGGGGTATTTTTCTGAAAATGACTAAATCAGCTATCCCCGTGTGTTTCAAAAAACGGCTTGTGGGGCGGAACCGGGCTTGACATGTTCCAAAACTGTTGTAGAACTTTAGCGAGTGAAATGGCCAGTTTTCGGCAATTCCGGGCGATTGAAAGGAAATGCTATGTAGGGGAGGTGTTTTCATTATGTTATGTGGGGGAGCTTTTGACATGTGGGGGTGAACTGCTTTGTGAGCGGTTTTATAACAGTATACATTTCAGTCATCTGAAGTTGGTATTTCATATTCATTTAGCTGTACGTTTACGACGCCGGCTGTTGGCATTTAACGTTACATTTGATGAGCGCTTACTCTTCATCTTTTTTTCTATGCTGTACCTGAAACATAAACCATTAATTCATCCAATTACTATAAGCTGCCTATTCTATTTTCATGAGGCGTTTTTTTTTTTGCATAGTGAAGCTTCAATATATAGATCTACTGCAGATTTTATAGCTATTTTTTACAAAATAACCTTTAATTTCTAAATTCTCGAAATTCGCAAACCTCTAGTTTTTTAAAGTCATAAAAAGAGAGGAAGGTTTAACTAGATATATTTATGTTTAATTTCTTCGTATTTTTTCCATCATACTAAATCGTTAAAAGGATTTGTACATTTTATAACCATGCAACCCCGAGTTTAACGTGCAATATAATTTGATTTTGATGAACGATCGGGCAGTTTGTCACGGGCATAAAAAATTATAAATTAACTTTGCAGAGTTTCTCGCAGTTAAATAATTTTCATTTACTTACTCTTTCATTTTTGTACGCACGATATATTATTGTTTCATTGTTATGGTTATCATGCATCCTCATAATAGCAAGTGCATCCTATACTGCTATTATACGACAAAGATTGTCTTCATTTAACGAAGAAAACTCTTTACGATCTCCTTTACCACCGGTGCAAATGTCATGTGAGAATAGTAAAGTTTAATTTGAAATTCAAATGCTGTTTCAATAAGACTAACCCCGACGTATATTACTAAAAACATATTATATCTACGTTGCCGCTGTTGGATTTTTTGCGAATTTTGCGGCCGGGGTTTATATCAGTTGATCGGCTGCATCTCCACAACCAGGAACAGCGATGCTGACATTCATAAAAACTCTTTTAAAGAAATTTGAAAAAAATATTAAAGGTGGCATTAGAAGTTGCATTGTACTGATATATAGTCATGGCAGTTGAAACATAAAATATTCTATGGTTCTAAGTGGTAAAGCAGTCGTCTAAATAACGATTTTAATCATTTTCAATATCACTATCTTCCCCTTATTTTAAAACGAAACTGCACGTAAACATAATATTATTGAATAGAACCTTTCAATACTTTTTTTTTTCAATTGCAAGAACCATGTTGGCCCGTTTAAATTTACTGCTAGTACGAACAATATTTTGATGGGTCAAACTCTTTCACATAACACAGGCTAAATTTATGTCCGGAACAATTTACAACAATTCGGTTTGAAATATCATGCTATGATTTTGACTTTCACTATATATTTCTGTTTACGTTATAATTAATAAATATACTAAGACGTTCTTCTTCATTTTTTTCCAAAGTTAAAAACGGTTAATCAGAAAATTAGATAAGGAAACATTGCTGCTACGGCACTCGTAGCACCGAAAACAAAATAAAATATTTGGTAGGTGGGGCATGGAGTACGCTAACTGGCTATAAGTATATGAGAAAAGTAAGAAAAACAAGATGTGTTTTTGAAGCACAATGCCCCCGTTGAAATATGAGGCTGGAAAAAGAGCTATGTGCTTGACGTGTAAATATGGCAAAACGAAGACCAAGGTCAAATGTTTATTTACCAATGTAATGGGCATGTACAATGAATGGGATGTGCGAATATGGAAGGATTTCATAAAGAAATTTGCCTCGAAAAAAGTTATCTTGAATGCCGAGTTCATATTTTAAAGAGAGAGAGAGAGAGATAGAGAGAGAGAGAGAGAGGCCAACAAAGATATTGTCCCCGATTTAACGGATACGGGGATAAAAACACAGGGAATATTATCAAAATACAAGTACGAATCTGAGCGGACGGAGTTGACAATCTGTTCCACATATATGTACCCTAATGTGTCCGTAGAAGGCATTTATATGTTTACTTCATATCCACCTTCAAAATAAAAAATCCTTGAAAAGGTTTTTTTCCACTGAGATAATTTCTATCCATATTATATATACCGGTACTTTATGTATCAAATGATCATATCACTGCGTGCCTCTAGCAGCCTAGCAGCCAGTTAAGTCACCCCCACATGTCAAAAGCTCCCCCACATAACATAATGAAAACACCTCCCCTACATAGCATTTCCTTTCAATCGCCTGGAATTGCCGAAAACTGGCGATTTCACTCGCTAAAGTTCTACAACAGCTTTGGAAAATGTCAAGCCCGGTTCCGCCCCACAAGCCGTTTTTCGAAACACACAGGGATAGCTGATTTAATCATTTTCAGAAAAATGCCCCCCTACATAGCAGTTGCATTTTTTCCGTCAGAATGCGCCGTTGCACTTTTCACAAAAACTACGAAACCCAGGAGCCCTAGCTTTATAGCCGAGGATGTAGTATTCTTATGAGCGGGCACTCGTCTTTATTTCGTCAAAATTGGTTAAGTATTAAGACAGTAATAATGAAAAATTTTACCTAAATCGAGAGATTCCGCCGCCATTTTGCTCCCCTGCATACCCAGGGTATCGCCACCGTGATCATGTTATTTTTTTTATACAATCTATTTATCATAAAATGTATTTTGATTCAGAACAGTCAAACGTATACAACGCAAATGAACATGATTAAATCACACTTTAAGTTTTGGAAATTAAATGCAATTGTAAATATTAACATATGCTAAACGTTGGCTGTTTTGTTTTATTGTATATGGCTTTAGTTACATTTCAGCATTAAATGCATCCACATTACTCTTTGTTTATATAAAAAATATATTGTTCTGTTAAAAAGTTTTTACAAAGATCTATATTTTTTTTAAGTTAGCTCACGCCATACGATTTATGATGAGAAAGAATTCAGTTCTGTATAATAAACTTTTTATCTAAAGTCGCCCTTTTACCTAACTTGATTGTGTGTGTGTACGCGCGCGCGTGCGTGCGTCCGTGTGTGCGTGTGTGTTCGGGTTTAACGTCTTTTCCAACAATTTTTCAGTCATATAAACGACGGTGTCTACTTGTAGCAGTGAGCACAATGCCAAACTTTATAGTGCTGCCTCACTGGAATATCACGCCGTAGACACGTGGAATGATACCCCACCCAGTCACATTATACTGACACCGGGCTGACCAGTCCTAGCATCTTCTTAATGCTGAGCGCCAAGCGAGGAAGCTACTAGTACCATTTTTACGTCTTTGGTATGACGCGGCCGGGGATCGAACCCACGACCTCCCGCACTCGAAGCGGACGCTCTACCACTAGGTTACCGAGGCGGTATTAACTTGATTGTGTTGCCTTGATCCATATGATTATGTTTTATACGAGGGTTACTCTTTAAAACAAGAGGGTCAAGATGGCCCTCCCAGCAAACACACGACGTCGCAAAGACGTCTTTTTATAGTTGTTTTGGGGTCGCGACGTCGGTGACCAGAATCCGACGTTGTTCCAACGACTTTACACCGAACAAAGTCCGACGTCGCTATCCCGACGTTGTTCCAACGGCTTTACAGCGACCAAAATCCGACGTCGCTAATTCCGACGTTGTTCCAACGGCTTTACAGCGACCAAAATCCGACATCGCTATTCCGACGTTGTAAAAACGTTGGAACAACGTCATTAGATCTACTGAAACTATTTCAAGCTGCAAAAATAATTTCATTGCGTGAATACTTTATTGCATTTTTGTCGTTTAGCGCTATTCGTCATGTCGTGAGGTTAGTAACATTAACCATCTAACATTAACTCGAAAGAGTTCCGTCCCATGATTTCCGACATGTGTTCGAAATTGACCAATCAAAACAAGTCTAGCTCACGTGCCTTTTTGCGCTTGTTCATGTTGTTGATCGGAGTTTTGAAAATTCGTGGAAGTATTTCAAAAGCGCCCTGTACAGATTATATGTCAAATCATGGCTTCTCCACCTGTAAGTATGATAATGTTGTTAGTTTTTACAGCAGTTATTTTTTGTCATGACGTTTTTAAAAGTGTTGAAGTTATAGCTATAACTTATATTGTCAAATATTTTCGCGGTATCACCGGTAATTTGTATGTTGATATTGTTGTGCTGCATGAGGATAAATCAATAATTATGCATTTTAGGCTAGAAATGGAATTTTTGGACTTATTTAAAATATCTTGCATGCGATGAAGATCAGACTGTCAACATTTTGCAGTCTTTTACTGTTTACAGTGCAAAAAATAGTTAGAACTTTCCATAAATTATAAAGGTTTTGACAAAGGGTTTTTAGTTTATAAATTCACGTATGCTTAGTGTCTAACAGTTACATGCCATTTGTATGTTGATATCTGTCACCAAACAGCATTACTTGTTGGAAGCGGCTAGGGGTGTGGTAGTCAAACTAATTTTATGCGGGTCATGATATAGGACTAGACTAGATGGTGTTTGTAAACAAATCCGTTGTAGTTTCTATTTTTAGAACTGATAAGACAGTGAGCGGCTAGACGTCCATGTTTTTTTTTTTTTGTAAACAGTGATGGTTTTCTAACTGCATCAATATTCTTAAAACACAGATTCTATCAATATTTTTTTTTATCAATTCTGATCAAAATTCTATCAAGCCACCAAAAGTCTGTATATGAAAAAAAATCCCTGCCCATCCCCACTTCTGCATAATAACTTGCTATGCATTCACACCCCATCCACCATACAACAAGAAAATTTAACAGAAGTGCCAGTGTGAACAGGTTGTTCCATTATCTAAAGGCAACAGAAATATAGCCGGAACTATCCTTACCTGTCGCTGTCACCATATTGACTAACATAAAATCAACAGTTTTAACATTTTGTTTGTAGTCAAAGCCATTGCGTGATGTCACATGTTTTAGAGATTTCCTGTTAAAGTTTAGACATGTTGAGACAGCGACAGTCAAGTTATCACACTGTCCCGAAACATCCTGTTACGTTGTATTTGGACATCTCCATATAATATAATTTATTATACTGCTTCACATTCGTTTGATGCCTGATGATTCTCTTCAGAAGTAACATAATAGTCCAACTAATTTGATGCGATCCTAGGAAATGTTGGGATAATTCTTTTCATATGGGCAGTATCCCCACTTGCGTCAAACACTCGAAAGACCAAAATCACGGTGGCGATACCCTGGGTATGCAGGGGAGCAAAATGGCGGCGGAATCTCTCGATTTAGGTAAAATTTTTCATTATTACTGTCTTAATACTTAACCAATTTTGACGAAATAAAGACGAGTGCCCGCTCATAAGAATACTACATCCTCGGCTATAAAGCTAGGGCTCCTGGGTTTCGTAGTTTTTGTGAAAAGTGCAACGGCGCATTCTGACGGAAAAAATGCAACTGCTATGTAGGGGGGCATTTTTCTGAAAATGATTAAATCAGCTATCCCTGTGTGTTTCGAAAAACGGCTTGTGGGGCGGAACCGGGCTTGACATTTTCCAAAGCTGTTGTAGAACTTTAGCGAGTGAAATCGCCAGTTTTCGGCAATTCCAGGCGATTGAAAGGAAATGCTATGTAGGGGAGGTGTTTTCATTATGTTATGTGGGGGAGCTTTTGACATGTGGGGGTGACTTAACTGGCTGCTAGGCTGCTAGAGGCACGCAGTGATATGATCATTTGATACATAAAGTACCGGTATATATAATATGGATAGAAATTATCTCAGTGGAAAAAAACCTTTTCAAGGATTTTTTATTTTGAAGGTGGATATGAAGTAAACATATAAATGCCTTCTACGGACACATTAGGGTACATATATGTGGAACAGATTGTCAACTCCGTCCGCTCAGATTCGTACTTGTATTTTGATAATATTCCCTGTGTTTTTTATCCCGTATCCGTTAAATCGGGGACAATATCTTTGTTGGCCTCTCTCTCTCTCTCTCTATCTCTCTCTCTCTCTCTTTAAAATATGAACTCGGCATTCAAGATAACTTTTTTCGAGGCAAATTTCTTTATGAAATCCTTCCATATTCGCACATCCATTCATTGTACATGCCCATTACATTGGTAAATAAACATTTGACCTTGGTCTTCGTTTTGCCATATTTACACGTCAAGCACATAGCTCTTTTTCCAGCCTCATATTTCAACGGGGGCATTGTGCTTCAAAAACACATCTTGTTTTTCTTACTTTTCTCATATACTTATAGCCAGTTAGCGTACTCCATGCCCCACCTACCAAATATTTTATTTTGTTTTCGGTGCTACGAGTGCCGTAGCAGCAATGTTTCCTTATCTAATTTTCTGATTAACCGTTTTAACTTTGGAAAAAAATGAAGAAGAACGTCTTAGTATATTTATTAATTATAACGTAAACAGAAATATATAGTGAAAGTCAAAATCATAGCATGATATTTCAAACCGAATTGTTGTAAATTGTTCCGGACATAAATTTAGCCTGTGTATGTGAAAGAGTTTGACCCATCAAAATATTGTTCGTACTAGCAGTAAATTTAAACGGGCCAACATGGTTCTTGCAATTGAAAAAAAAAAGTATTGAAAGGTTTATTCAATAATATTATGTTTACGTGCAGTTTCGTTTTAAATAAGGGGGAAGATAGTGATATTGAAAATGATTAAAATCGTTATTTAGACGACTGCTTTACCACTTAGAACCATAGAATATTTTATGTTTCAACTGCCATGACTATATATCAGTACAATGCAACTTCTAATGCCACCTTTAATATTTTTTTCAAATTTCTTTAAAAGAGTTTTTATGAATGTCAGCATCGCTGTTCCTGGTTGTGGAGATGCAGCCGATCAACTGATATAAACCCCGGCCGCAAAATTCGCAAAAAATCCAACAGCGGCAACGTAGATATAATATGTTTTTAGTAATATACGTCGGGGTTAGTCTTATTGAAACAGCATTTGAATTTCAAATTAAACTTTACTATTCTCACATGACATTTGCACCGGTGGTAAAGGAGATCGTAAAGAGTTTTCTTCGTTAAATGAAGACAATCTTTGTCGTATAATAGCAGTATAGGATGCACTTGCTATTATGAGGATGCATGATAACCATAACAATGAAACAATAATATATCGTGCGTACAAAAATGAAAGAGTAAGTAAATGAAAATTATTTAACTGCGAGAAACTCTGCAAAGTTAATTTATAATTTTTTATGCCCGTGACAAACTGCCCGATCGTTCATCAAAATCAAATTATATTGCACGTTAAACTCGGGGTTGCATGGTTATAAAATGTACAAATCCTTTTAACGATTTAGTATGATGGAAAAAATACGAAGAAATTAAACATAAATATATCTAGTTAAACCTTCCTCTCTTTTTATGACTTTAAAAAACTAGAGGTTTGCGAATTTCGAGAATTTAGAAATTAAAGGTTATTTTGTAAAAAATAGCTATAAATCTGCAGTAGATCTATATATTGAAGCTTCACTATGCAAAAAAAAAAACGCCTCATGAAAATAGAATAGGCAGCTTATAGTAATTGGATGAATTAATGGTTTATGTTTCAGGTACAGCATAGAAAAAAAGATGAAGAGTAAGCGCTCATCAAATGTAACGTTAAATGCCAACAGCCGGCGTCGTAAACGTACAGCTAAAATGAATATGAAATACCAACTTCAGATGACTGAAATGTATACTGTTATAAAACCGCTCACAAAGCAGTTCACCCCCACATGTCAAAAGCTCCCCCACATAACATAATGAAAACACCTCCCCTACATAGCATTTCCTTTCAATCGCCCGGAATTGCCGAAAACTGGCCATTTCACTCGCTAAAGTTCTACAACAGTTTTGGAACATGTCAAGCCCGGTTCCGCCCCACAAGCCGTTTTTTGAAACACACGGGGATAGCTGATTTAGTCATTTTCAGAAAAATACCCCCCTACATAGCAGTTGCATTTTTTCCGTCAGAATGCGCCGTTGCACTTTTCACAAAAACTACGAAACTCGGGAGCCCTAGCTTTATAGCCGAGGGTGTAGTATTCTTATGAGCGGGCACTCGTCTTTATTTCATTTAAATTGGTTAAGTATTAAGACAGTAATAATGAAAAATGTTACCTGAATCGAGAGATTCCGCCGCCATTTTGCACCCCTGCATACCCAGGGTATCGCCACCGTGAAAATAGTTGAAGCAATTTCCGATGAAATTTTCATCGCTGATAACGCTTTACATGCTATAGGTTTAAATGCCGATTATTTTCAAACATTAGTTATAAATTCAAATAAACTTACATGTATTGAACGGGGATTCAATTTCTCAATGATTTATGCCAAAATTATCAAATAATATCCAAAATTACTTATTTTCTGGTGATTTAAATGTATGTATGTACTGTACACGATTAAAGTTTACCGTGTCTCTACATGCAAATATGCGAAAACGCAAAACCAATAACTTTACATGACTGTGTACTGTGATTTATATTCCATTATTTTGGTCCTTCAGAGTTTTGACGTTTAGATTGCCCGTCACAAATATAAAACAATCTGAACGGCGAATTATTTTGACTAGTAACACTAACATATATGCCTCGTGCAGAAAACCTAGGATCTGTTTTACAAAGACTTTGGTATGTCTGAGTTTAGTCAGGAATAAGTTTTCATTAACCTTTACCCTGCTGAGTTTCTAAAATGAACTGATCCATCGTTCAGTTTGAACAGTACCATCTATTTTTCGAAGGGGTGTTCACTGAAAATTTACTGACTGAATAGCGAACAGTGCAGACCATGATCTGCCTGCACTGATGTGCAGGCTGATCTTGGTCTGCACTGGTCGCAAAGGCAGAATCACTTGTTGCTAGTAGGCTAAAGGTTAACCGTAAACTAGTTGTGAAACTGATTCAAGGTTGTTTACATCTAAAATGCAAGACAGTAAATTTTCAAAATTTATTTTATGCATGGGTGTACTACTGTTGTGTGTGCTTAAAATGTAGATTATTACAAAGTAGCTCTAATTTGAAATTTTTTTGCTGTTGACAGGTTTCCATGTTGTCTGCTGTTGGAAGAACATCTATGAGGGACTGTGTATAGAATCTTTATCTTCTGCTTACATACAACACTTACTCATGGGCCAGTGGCACAATTTCTAGCTGTACAAGGATATCATGGTGTTTGGTAAGTAAGTAATATTGGAATAAAGTTTCCATAAATTTATTACCTGTTTTTTTACTTCCTCTTGAATAAAATATGCATGAACTTAACTGAAACTCATCTGAATCGTGTTTCACAAGCATTTTTGTGCATGTTTTAAATTTAGAAGAATACTTTAAGAGAATGAAAAATAATGATTACGCAAGAGTTGTATTTGTCTTGTGTCAAGATTTTGTTGAACCCACTTACGGTGAGCTCGATATAGTCGCCACTTTCGATGTATGTGCTTGTCTCTGTCTGATTTTGTCCGGACCATAACTTATACATGCATGAACCAATCTTGTTTATATTTGGCATGAATGTTTACCTAAGTGAGAAGGTGTGCCATGCGTAAACCCCATGTTCCTGTCTCAAAGGTCAAGGTCACAGTTGAGAGGCCTACGGTCATACTGAAGTTTGTCCAGAGCAGTTCTTCTTCATGCATGGTGGGATTTTGATGTAACTTGGCATGAATGTTTACCATTATGAGACGGAGTGTCATGCGCAAGAACCAGGTCCCTAGTCCAAGGTCCACTTGGACAGCTGGCGGGCTCAACACTCTGCTCCTTGGCATACTTGTCTTATTGATTTAATTTTTAGTGATATAGATTCAAATTGTACCTTTTTTTATTAACTTTTTATCACCAAATTCATTCTGTTTCACAGGATGATGACAATGAAACTAATGACCATGTTAACATCAGAGGAAAAGCAAACTGGGAGAAGAAAGGAGAACATTGTTTTCGATCTTGAAGGGTAAATATTTAAGAAATGATATTTGATCATACTTACGTGAGAATGGTGTTAGTAAGAATAGAAATTCTAGCATTTGAATGAACCCGTCCAATGTATTCAGGGCTCCAGAAATTTTGAAAACTCCGTATGTCTGAAATGAATTCACGACATCGGCGCTATCCCATCCACTGTATTACCGTATAAACTTTGTGATAAAGTAAAGAAATTAGTATGTCATGCATTAAAAATGATACACCGTCACCTTACCATACATTTAACTTTATACATAATTCTAATATGTGTGATCATCTTCTAGTTTTTAACAAAACGTTTAAGTTTACATGTGTGTTAAAATGTATATTTTCAGCCTGCGTAGACATAGGACCAGGAAGGGGAGCTAGGAGTGGGAGAAGTGCCTGTGACTGATATATGCACTATCAGATAGAAATCCAGTTCAAAAGGAAATCTGAAATAGTAAAATAGCAGAAATCATGACTTACATACTGTATAATCTGCTCTAAAACACAAACATTTGAATTTAAAATGTGTTAAATGCAAAACAGTTCTACTTACAAAATGAATCTTTCAGTAAATTCTAAATGCAGCTGAAAAGTGATATACATGAAATGTGTGAAAACAGTGCAAGTTAAGTTTGATTTCTTGTTGTATACAAAACTGAAGAACTTGTATCCAATTCATTTTCTGGATGCACAGTGTTATTGGATTTTTTTTTTCAGATAATTTAAAATTCTACAAGGTGAAGAAATTTCAAATAGTATCTCAAGAAAAAAAGTTTGCACAATGAATTGTTTTTCAAAAATTTGCAGTTGTTTGTTCATTGTTTTGCCAGTCCATTACACTTAAACTTTACTTTTGATTTATTCTTAATATTTTTGTGAATGGATTGGTTTACTCATTCACAAGGCAAAATCAAGAATTTGTTGGTTAAGGTTAATGTTGTCTCAAGCTAAGTGATGGGCAGACTTTATCCATTTGTAGTGATTTTGAGAATAATTAAAATAATTTGTCACATAAATCAATATTAAATGACCTGGCTGAAAGTTATATATGAAAAAAAAATGTATTTTGTTCAGATTGTTCTACATAGAACTTTTTTGCAAGATTTTTTATTAAAATCATTTTCGGAAACTGCATAAAAGATGCCGCAATTGGACCTTTATAACTTTACTATTTGAACTATAAGAACAGCTATCCTACTTGATACGGCATCAGCTTTGCGTCACACCTTGGTTAAGTTTTTGGTACCAGTTTACATTTTGGCAAAACCTTTGGGGATAAAGGTTTGAAACTTTCAACACTTGTTATCATCACCATATCCATAACTCTATCAAGGACTTTTGCTGAATTAGGGTACCTTTTATTTCCTACTAGTTCATATTTTGTGTAAACTGTTTGACATATGACATTGAAACTTTTATCACTTGATTATTATTATACCATAGTCTGTTTCTGTAGGTAAGAGTACATAACTCTTACAAGTATTTTGGCTAAATTATGACTCTTTCTGGACTTGGAAATTGGTACAATTTCTTACCAGTCCATGGTTTGTGAAAACTGTTTGATGTGTGGCTTTGAAACTTTGAACACTTGTTTATTATATGATCACCATCTGTAAGTAAGTGTTCATAACTCTGTCAACTATTTTGGCTGAATTATGGCCTTTTTGTACTTAGAAATTGGTTCAGTTTACGTGTTTGTCAAAACCTTACTTACTGTCATGATTTCCATCTGTAGGCAAGAGCAGATAACTCTGTCAACGAGTTTGGATAAATTATGGTCTTTTTTGGAGTCGGAAATTGGTTCAGTCAAACTTACTGGAATGATTAAGCAAGATATTCCATTAAATAACAATAAATCTTGTGCAGAATGTAGTATACTAAATTTGAAATATTGCAGAAAATTTACATTCCTGTTGCATTTTTACTAATATCTAAATTTTATTCTCAACCGTTTTAGATCACATTTCTGTGTCAAATACACATTCTCTGCTAAACTTTTCGAAAGAAAGATGTTGAAAAATTTCACCCAAACTGTGGGTGAGTAACTTTAAGATTATAGCTAGACTGTACAAACTATATGCAGAGCTATCCTACTTGTTTTTTGTCAGCATCTAAGATCAGATTTCACAGACCGAAGTGTGGTATCGAACCAGTATTTCTTGAATTATTTAAAGGAATTTTAGGCAGTTTCACTCATATATGGCTATTATTCAATGCATTTTGTTCAAACATAAGTAATTGTGTAGGGATAACGCATGTTATTCGTGCTACAACATCTCCAGAATCACGAGGGATTGGTTGGTACCCAAGCCAGGTACCAATGATTCCCGAGGGATTCTGTAGATGTTACAACACGAAAATAACATGCGCTAACGCTATTCTGGCATAAAACGCAAACCCAAGTAAATGAATATATTGTCCCTCAACGTCATTAAATTCCCATGAAAGGCGCGGTAAAGTTTGTTTTATCACGTTCACGTCATTTCCTTTTGAATTATTCGTTTTGGGGCCGTAATACGTTTACGCTTTGCCACGGAACGCGCATAAATAAAAAGGTGTTACAACAGCATGTGAGCGCGAGAATCTCTCTGTTAACACACGTTTTCTCTCCTGTTAACACACCCCCGAAAAGTGACAATAACAGCAGTTTTATGCTAGAATTCAAGATAATGTTTCTTCACTTAGTATTAAGTTTTAAAATAGTTAAACATGCTGCTTCTATGACAGCTCTTGTTTTTATATGCTATGACACTTTATTACATTCAAGCAAAATGGTTGCCCATTTCCACAAGTGTTTATCGTTGTATTCATTGATGAAATATTTTGTTAAAAGCTATTGAATAGTCGATTGACTGTTGCTGTCCTGAACAGCTCTTTTTACAGATTACATGCATCAACAAAATTTATTTTTGATTGAATGGTATATGTACTTTCTAATAAAAACATTTCAGTTGAATCATATTAGTATGTTTCTTACTAGACCCAGTATGTTAAATACGTCTTTGTGACTATTCTATTATTCAGTACACTTTGTTTAAAACCATAGACTGTTGGGGTTTTTTGTGCTTTTTAGACGAAACAACATTGAGAAAAGATGTCATTCAAATGTAAAAAATACATCTTTCCAAAGTTGTGAAAAATATGTCGTTCCAACACTGCAAAAGACGTCAAAACACCTTTCACAATCAAAGAAAAAACTACGTCTTTCAAACGTTGTGAAAAAGACGTCTTTCCAAGGTGGCAAAAAAGACGTCAACGCACCTTTCATTATCAACCAAAAACAACGTTTGTCCAACGTTGTGAAAAAGACGTCTTTCCAACGTTGTGAAAAAGACGTCAACACACCTTTCATTATCAACCAAAAAACAACGTCGTTCCAACGTTGTGGACAAGACGTCTTTCCAACGTTGCAAAAAAGACGTCTTTCCAACGTTGTGACAAGACGTCAACGCACCTTTCATTATCAACCAAAAAACAACGTTGTTACAACGTCAGGAAAAGACGTCATAACAACGTTGTAACAACGTGGTGTGTTTGCTGGGCTTGCTCGCTTACCTGAGTAACACATCATAACATTGTAAACATGATTGACAAATATTCAGATCAATTGTCATTAAGATTGGACCAAATGTGTGGCATCTTGAGTTAAACAAGCATGTTCATTGATTTGACCTAGTTTTTGACCCACGTGACCCATATTAGAATGTGTCCACGAATATACAAAAGCAATCATTCTGATAAAGTTTTGGGAAGATTGGAGGAAATATGGCCTCTAGAGTGTAAACAAGTTTTTCCTTTGATTTGACCTACTGACCTTATTTTTGACCCAACCTGACCCAAATTCAAAACCATCCAAGACTTTATAATAACAAACATTCTGTCCAAGTTTTATGCACATCAAATGAAAAATGCAGCCCTTATTGCCTACACAAGGTTTTACATTGATTAAACCAGGATACCTAGTTTTTGATCCAAGATAACACAGATTCAAAATGAAAATCATTCTGATCAAATTTCAAAAATTTCAAGTAAGACATGCAGCCTCTATTGCACATAAACAGTTTTTCTTTGATTTGACTGGGTGACCTAATTTTTTTAACCCAAATAATCAATATTAAAGCTTGACCTAGAATTCATCAAGACAAACATTCTGACTAATTGTCATGCGTTTCAAACTTAAATTGTGGTCTCTAGAGTGTTAACAAGATTTTCCTCTAATGCATTTAAATTGAAACAAAGGGAGATTATTTGTCAAAAAATCACTCCAGAGTTGTCTACCCTGATTGTCTGGGTCCACTTGATCACATTAAAGAAATTTTAAACCAATCATGCAAGAAGTTGTCAAGATATGTTCATTTTAATCAGAGACAAAGGGAGGTAATTTGAAATAAAACAAGTGCAGAGTTATCAAATTTGATAATCTGAGACCACCTGAAGACATATACTTGAACTTTCAAATCAATCACATACACAGGATTAGGATTAGTGAAGAAAGACAAATGCTGAACAATGTGAAATATAGCAATTTTTGTAAGGGGCACATAACTCTGGGCCTACTAAACTGATTTAGCTCTTGGAACGCGTCCATGATCTTTTAGTTATACACATTCTGTGCAATTATTATTTGGATTGGTGAAGAAATGAAGTTGCTTGAGTGTATACAATGGAAAATACAGCAATTTCTGTAAAATCAAGGGCGAGCAACTTTAGTCCTAATTATCAGATTTCATTCTTAATCGAACTCATCTGAGAGCTTGTGCTCATACACATTCTGTGTAAATATAATTTGGGTTGCTAAAGGAATGAAGGTGTTATAGTGTTATCCATGTCCCCTTATTGTAGACTGGCACTCTGGTCACTAGTCTGGCTACCGACTAGATAATCACTTTTTTTTTTAGAAAAAAAATTTGTAAATAATTCTGACTTCATCAGTCCTGGCTCTGATTATCTAATGTTTTGAGAAGTAAAGGGACATAATTATACAAAATTTGAATAGTCTCAAGAGTTCTCTCCTATGAACAAAACATAAGGTCTGAACACAGACTATCTGGTCACCCGTGGGACACTAAAATAGCGATGAGGAAGTTATTTGTTTTCCAGTTTTTTTACTATTTTCTTTTATTTTTTTTTACATATTTTTCATCTTTATTTTTTTCATCTTTTTTTTGTGCGTTTATATTTATTTCTTTCAGACACATTACTAAATGTCACACGCATTCATTACTTCATATTCTACCTTTTGTGAAAACTGAACTGAAGATTGTTCTTTGTGGCAAACTAGGCCTAAACACCACAACAAAGAGGCAATATGTGCGCAGCAGTTAATCTGATCCTGACTATAGTCTATCCAACAGGAATAACGCTAGGCATCGATATACCTGTGATGCACAGGTCAAGAACAGTAGCTTCTTGGCAGATCATATCATTGACGGTTTCACATTCAGTATGATGCCATGAAAGTAATCTGTCAAGTCGCTTTCCGTGCAGATGGCATATACAAATACGACTAGACTCGAAAACGAACTAAAAGGTTCAGCCGAGCTTCAGGTGGAGTTTTTATGCAGCGGCCAGCTTCTACTTCAGCCCTGCAAATGACACATTCAGTCCTGATTTGTGGGGTTGCAGTCAGACTCACCCTGAGTAAACTTTTTCCGATACAGCTTCCTTAGGCAAGCTCCACAAAGAGCTGTCATTTCGGATAAATTTTAATTTACATGTTTAGCAAAATAGTGTCTGTGCCACTGGTACTTATCCCCAGCGAGAACTCTACGGCCTTGGTATGATGACTGCTTTTTCTCAGTATCAAAGTTATACAGCACACACATATCTGTCATCACTTATAACAGAGATATACAGACATCTGCATGTACTTGAATAAACAAGTGTCCACTGTAATAAAACTGACCGGTACCGTTCTCTTCTTTCATTACCGTACTGATGTATAAAGTTATGTATATTATTATTCCATTTTCTACATTTCTTGTTACAGTACTATATTACCTGGTTAGAGCTACTACTTACAACATCGTAGTACTATTTTGCAATTTGTTTGAAACTTTTGTTGTTAATTAAATATGTATTAATCACAATACACAGGAAACAAGTTTTAATATAAGCTTTTAGCTTACTCCTCAATCCTATAACGTTAATATATGATTGTACCGGTATTACATATGTGGAAAATAAATATTGTTTAAACCAAAACTGACCGGTCACTTATACATGTATATTTGTAGCATTCCTATTCACACATGTAAAGCATCAATAACTTTACATTATGAACAGTGTACAGATAAGTTTAAATCAAGTACAGGCTGTTTGTAGATATATCGTTCTCTTTTTTATTTATTTATAGGATTTTAATCCTAATATAATTTTTTCCTTTAATAAACAGATTTTGCCACTTTTTTCAGTTAGAATTCACATATTTGAAACTTCCGTAAAGGGATGACATCATATTTTTACGGAAATTAAACATTTTATTTATACCCTGGCCTAGATTAAATAAAAAAATCTCGATAAGAACGAATACAAACCAGTTTTTGCTGTAATATGTTAACAAACACAAAGGTTTACATGTGATTTGAAACGATTCGTGTTTTGTTTAAATACTTAATGAGAAATTTGCATTCAAAATGAAGGTTAGAAACATATGATAGTGTCCGAAGTCCTTAGATAAAGATAAAAACTCCGAAAGAAAGTAAGAATTTCAGTTCTCATTTAATGAGCATTCGCCCATTGTCAATGGCCATTATAGTGCGTTTTATTTGACCTGGCGGCACGGAGTTAATCTCTGGCTTATGCAATTAATGGTAATCTCAAGAAACGAGCAAAATAGGTAGAGCTACGATGGTTATAGTATAAGATAGATAGCCAGTGAATAAGAAATCAAGTTGCCGAATATACTACATATCCTGCACAATAATGCAGTGGACCGTCGCGAAACCACGCCCCGTCAGGTCAATTAAAATGCACTATATGTGAAATTAAAATAAAATCCTTTAATAGCTTTATGATACTGAAACAATAATTTAATCAAATACGGGAAGAAATTTTGAATCATGTTACTTATATACTGCACTACCTTTTAGTTCTTTGAAGTTGTGTAAGATAAAAGTGTTATGACTAACGCATGCACACAAGGCAGACGGACTAACTTAGGCCATAACAAGGTGCAGGGCAGGTGGGTAACAAGACATCAGCTACAATCGGTTAATATCTAATTCAAGTCGGCTAAAGAGCAGGGTCAGTTGTTAAAGTCTGAGCCTACGGGTAACATATATTGTTCCCAACAATCTGTACATCATAAATGCAGACAGTATTTTCTGATATCAGATATCTGACCGGAACAAAACAGGAGAAGGTAAGAATGGAAGATATATAACATTTCTTTCCATCGTAGATATACAACTTTACGGATGTATATTAAGTTTGATCTAAATTAGAACAAATAGAATGGTCTTTAAAGACGTAAATGTCTTATTATTAACTTGAAAAATGAAAGCTGCGGCTTTGAATCCTAGTTAGTGCGAGACTGAATCAAAAATGCAATATTTACAAGGGTGTAAAAATCCAGGAATGTATGCTGGCTAATTTCTGCCAGCTCTATGTCAGCATGTTTCATCCTTTGACGCTGTCGTGTATATATGTTGAGTTTTTTTTTACAATCCAGCATTAAAGGTCAAGACGCAAACATGTAGTTTGCAGCAATCAGCAAGTATCGGAAACATTCATCGGCCGAAGTTAACAAAAGTTTTGCGAAAGCTGTTGTTGAAAGATAAATACTTTTTAACTTAATATATTTATATTTATTACTATACGAACAAGAGCCATGTTAGACATGGCCAATCCCCCCGCCGGGCATATTATAATTGAAGGCTGATGTTCCTGGCAAGTTAGTGTCTGAAAGTATTAATTTTGGGGAAAGCTTTGAAGAACCATTTAGTTGTGGTCCGCATCAGGGGTTTTAAAGATGTGGAAGAAAGAATAAGTCAGTGGTGAGGTGGTTTACTGCTAAATTTTATTAATTTTCATGAACAGTAAAGCTATGACGTTTTTCTATATGGCTACTGTAAAAAGAAGGAATGGAAAGCTTACAGGGAACACTAGTGCCAGAATGTCACAATATATGCACGTCACAGCAAATTTGTTTACTCTAGCAGCTGTATTTGCAAATGGAATTTTAATTTTGTGGTTGTTTAGTAATCATTGTAAGTCTTTTGTTTTTCTAAGTCCACAAAAAACTCCTTACCAGGTAGAGATATCTTAAAATACACCTAAAATTGGAAAGTAACATCCATGTTGTACCACAGAAAAGTGGTCTTGTTTTTTGCCTACGGTCAATTATAAAAATGTTACAATATAAGTTATTTATAGTAACAACTAATGGAAATTAATCTTAAAAAAAAAAAAAAAAAAAAAAATTGTAAGTCCACACAAAAATCTTTACCAGGTAGAGATTGGTCAAAATACACCTCAAAATTGGATGTAGCATGCATGTTGTACTACAGAAAAGTGGTCTCGATTTTTCCCTACGACTAGTAATGAAAAAGTTACAATAAAAGCTATTTAAAGTAACAACAAAGGGAGGTAATTCTAAAGAAGGGAACTGCGCATGACACTTCGTCTCATGATAGTGTATAATTGTGCCAAGTTACATCAAAATCTCTCCATGCATGAAGAAGAAATGCTTCGGACAAAGTCATTCTTGTATCTGACCTTTGGCCTCTAAGTGTGACCTTGACCTTAGACCTAGCGACCTGGATCTTGCGCACGACACTCTGTCTCGTGGTGGTGAACATTTGTGCCAAGTTATATCAAAATCCCTCTATGCATGAAGAAGAAATGCTCCGGACAAGGTTTTCATTCTTGTATCCTTTGACCTCTAAGTGTGACCTTGACCTTAGACCTAGGGACTGGTTCTTGCACATGACACTCCGCCTCGTGGTGGTGAACATTTATGCCAACATATATCAAAATCCCTCCATGCATGAAAAAGATATGCTCCGGACAAATTTTTTTTAAGAAAATAAGATAAAGGGGAATAACTCAAAAAATAGGCAAGGTAGAGTTATTGTTCTTGGATATTGCACTTCTTCCCAATGTGTTCTATCAGTGTATGAAGTTTGAAGAAAATCTCTCCAGTACTTTTGGAGTTATGCTCCGGACAAAATGTTTTAAGAAAATAAGATAAAGGGGAATAACTCAAAAAATAGGCAAGGCAGGGTTATTGTTCTTGCACACTGCACTTTCTCCCAATATGTTCTATCAGTGTGTAAAGTTTGAAGAAAATCCCTCCAGTACTTTTGGATTTATGCTCCGGACAAATTTTTTTAAGAAAATAAGATAAAGGGGAATAACTCAAAAAACAGGCAAGGTAGAGTTATTATTCTTGCACATTGCACTTCTTACCAATGTGTTCTATCAGTGTATGAAGTTTGAAGAAAATCCCTCCAGTACTTTTGGAGTTATGCTCCGGACAAAGATCGTTGCGGACGGACGCACGCACGCACGCACGCACGGACGGAGAGCATTTCTAATATCCCCTTCGCCTTTGGCGGGGGGATAAAAAGGTACCAATATGTGCGTAGTAGCTGCTGTTTATATGGAGTTCAAGATCCGGATGAACAGGTTTCGGCAGGTTGTCCTTGTGTCTGTTTTCCTGAAGCAAAGTCTTTATCAATCTCAATTCAGCCTTTGATCGGATGGAAACAAGTTGCATTCCTCTGTGCCTACATTCCTCTCCGGCATATCTCCAGTTTGTTAATTTTGGAAACAGGCTATAGCATTTCTTGAACTCCTTAGAACAAACTGTAAAGATTCACTTCAAAGTCTATATGACAGAAAAATGTGTAAATTAGACTGCTTTTAGTCTACGATTTGCATGACAACTGTACAACATCATCACAATGAGGCTGGTGCAATTGTACAGTTATATTGTTACAGAGCTTTAAACATTTTGATATGCTTGCTGTTACAACTTAATCTAGGTGATCTGTAAATCATTTGTATCACTTGTACCCGGGCTTGACGGTTATGTTAAATAGCGTAACGTCAGTTCCGGTTCAGTATTTCATTTGTTCTTGTATTGAAAGAACGCCATGATGTGGAAATTTACTAGAAATTTCATCATTTTGATAAAGGACATGATGCCAAAATGTCTTTAAGGTAATGAAATGGAGTATTTGAACATTCGATATCTCTTTTGGTAAAAACAGTGTTTTGATGTATTTAAGATAATATATTCTTTTTTAATTACAACTTTAATAATATGAAAAATTAGAGATATAGACATTACCTTTTTAAAGGACATACGAACACAAGTCAGTCGTGTGGGCTGATAAAAGATCTAAATAATCTTATTTTCATCATTTCTGCATGTTAAATTAAAAACAAAACCATCCTGGCTAGGATTTGATACTTAAATGTTACAACTGTTGAAGATATTGTATAAGACATATACTTACAAGAGCAACTTCTATATTCCGTACAAGTTGTGATATCCGTCTCCTCCCCTAAACAAGGCTTCCCGTTATTTGAAGGTGCTGGACTGGTGCACGTGCGCGTTCTTAACGCAAATCCTGTTCCGCAATGGGTTGAACATGAGGTCCATGAAGACCAATATGACCAAATTCCATCAACTATAAATTAGTGTAATGTCTATTATTATACAAGCATTTTGTGATAAAAACGTAAATGACGTTCTCGAAAGAAAACATAGGTTGATGTCATTATAACTACTTTATAAGTGATGTTCTCTTCTAAAACGAAAGCTCTCGTTACGTTTATGCGCAACTTCTTTACATAGAGATGGTACCTAAGGCTATGTATTCAACGATAACAACAACAAATCAAACTGAAGCGCATATCGCTTATCTCACACTTGCAATAATTTAACATAGCACCGTGCAGTGAATACGGGAACTTTTGACAGCGACATCGGCTTCGTTGTTTTTAGTTGATTAGCTAAAGAAAGATGATTGTCATTTTTTTTAACTAACACAACCATTTTATTTATACTAAAAAACGTCTGCATTATATTGACACAAGTTTCTGTAACGGTAGATTCCGCAAGGTAAATGCAGCATGCCTCGGTCAATATGCAAATTAGGTGCATTTGTAAACACAAGGTGCGTGTCATAAAAACTTAAAAAAGTGAAGTAATTTCTTTCGGCACAGTTTTTGGTATGGTTTGGTGTAAGCATGTGATAGAATATACATTTTTATATCGCTCTGTTTTTAACTCGAACATTTTGAGGCCTTGATTATTCTTGGCAAACGAGTTTTGTAAATTGTTGAGTGATTCGATGTCGTAAAATTCATGTAGTCTATTTATATTTTTTTTCTCACGAATAATGTTTTCTTTTCTATGATCATACCAGACCTGTAAATTATCGGCAGTAATAAATATAAAAAGAATGTCTTTGAATGAGTTCGTTTGAAAATGAAAGATAATGCTCAACTTTTTTGTTTGAATGATTATTCATAGATCTTGAAGTAAACTATAGTTTTGGGAAACACATCCGAATCTATGCATACTTTGTTCAGTTACCTAAATAGTCCTAGAAGAGTTATCTGTCACAGGCTTCACTTTTCCAAGTAGGACCAAATTTTTCGGAATAAATGTTGCCTTTCAGGATGAAAAATGAAGTATGAAAGTTAAACCATTATGTAATTGAGGTACTCCAGTATTAAGTTTTCAACAGAAAGTAATATCAGATGCAATTTGAATTTTTAGGTACCATCTCTACTTTACAAATTTTTCAAATCTTATCTTATTGCTATGAAAAAGTCAATTATGCAAATTTATTGTTACTAAAATACCGTTTTTTTCTTCGTCTACACATTTCTCCCGAATTCCTTCACTTGGAGCTGTTGATGGAAAATATGTACTGTGTTACAAACAAAGAACTAACAAATAAACAGAAAGGACTTCAATAACATACACCTTATCTGTTTACATGCCGTGTAGACAAAATGTGCTATATTGTAGCAGCAGCCATGCCTTAGTTCGATTGGCTGCTTGCGAATATCAGCGAAAAAAAAGCCGCCGAAAATGTTACACAATCCTTTAAAGGATTTGATGTGTATTGCGTTTTAAATGATAAACAATTATATAACGTTCATAAATGTAGACTTTATTTCAAAACGGAAAACCAAACATATTACCGCAGATACTAGTATTTTGGATATTAATATCCCATACCCACCCCGACAGACTTTCAGCCAGTATGCATAAGATTTTAAGACAAACTGAGCAAACGTTAAAGCCAATAAGTATTTTTTCCTTCATAATATTGTAACATATTTTAGAGAATGCTCTATACATACAAGCTGACCCTATGCTATTTCTACTTTTTATAAACCATGTGTATAATACAAAAAAAAATCAAGAGGTAAACTGTAATACAATAATAATAATGTTTGTATTATTTCTTATAAACATGATACAATTTAAAGCAAGACAGACAAGTGCTCTACATGACTGCAATGACTGAGTATTGCGATAGGCTCGATAGTTGGTATTATTGGAAATGATTTCTTAAAGGAATGGTTATGGGTTCAGAACTGGTACTCAATATCTGGAACTAGTTATGGTTGGGAATAAATAATAATAACAGACTTTATATCAAAATTGATATTTCAGGATAATACTATATCCTGCTCAATGACAGTTGACCTTTTCGGCTTTTAAAATAATTGGTCTTATTTTGCAGATAATACTTCCTCGGATATCACAACTTGTACAGAATATAAAAGTTTCCATTTCAATTACAAGTTAGAAACACTATCCTTAAAAGATGTAAAAGGTATTTATTTCCCAGATTCCCTTTCAATTACAAGTTAGATACACTATCTTCAAACGATGTAAAACGTATTTGTTTCCCAGAGTGATATTCAAAATGAGATAGTAAGGGCACTTCACTGAGAAAAGAACTTGAAACTGAGGAACGTTTCACAAATGTTTTGAAAGCAAGGCAGAAATTTGCAAATTTGAAACACCCACATATTCACATTTCATAATGAAACAGTTATATGACTCTGTACAATTTACTTTCTCAGCTTGAACATTTCGGTCTGGGTGGTTCCAATACTCCCACTTACATAACTTTGGGTATTGTACAATCACCCTTGGATACGGTGTATGCTTTTTAACTTTGTCTTTTTGGCAGTCCCTGTGATATGCAGGCTCAATAACCTCAGATCCCCTTTCTAAATTCCAGTTTGTTTAGTTCTGCTCGTTGTTTTCTCGTTTATGGCAAACTCATTATTTTAACTAGGGACGTCGCTTTTCATGGAATTACATGCAAGTGCACTTGGGGCTGACACGTGTAAAGAGAAGTGTCTCTCAAAGACAGCACGTGTATGTTCCTCAGTGAAAGCGTGTTTAAATTCCTTAAGGTAGCAGGGTACACGTAGATTCGAAAATTTTGGGCACGGCCAGGCATACATGTAGCGAGTCGCAATATTGCACTTCCCTAATATACAGAATCAGGGTGGCCATTTTATAAACTGCGTGCATGCTTTATGCTTTTAAATAATGGCAAGATCAGGACTCTCACACAAGAATACAGAAAGTTATCAAAACGAAAGTTTTACACCATCCGTTAAAAATAGTATGCCAAAATCACCAAGTTTGCACTTTTTGAACAGCCTGCAATGATCCCGCTGCAGGAACAATGCCCAACTTTGTTGCATTTTTCAATTTAATAGTCCCTACTGAACTACAGGATATAAACGGAATGGGGGCCCAACCAGCTCGTTTTTTCACAAAATAGCGTAAATGTTCCCGAGTATCAATCAACAAGCACGGAACCCTTCCGTGATTTGAATTTCCCGCGCCAAGGTGACTCATCGATTCATACAAAGCTAGCAGCAGGTAGTTTTACAACTGACATCAGAATTTTACATGTATCGGCTGTTTAATTTTTCTAAAGAATTAACAATCATTATCTCTCACCTTAATTTACAGACATCCAAAATCACGAAGTTCTACCTATTACAAATATTGACGGGGGCCAAAATTCGAAGTGTACCCTGCTACCTAAATATGCACCTGGCCTCCAACTGACCGGTCAGTAATCATCATGGACCACACTGCATAAAGATAGGAAGTTTTAAATAGCTTACAACTGGAATAAAGATTATGCTAATGCATAGTTGTTTTACGTGTTTCAACGTTTAAATTGCAATCAAATTAAGGTCGTTTCATGAAATGAGGTAATGATTTGATAAATATGACCGAAATCTAAACATTTACACATCAAATGTAATTGTAATGCTATTGTTTTTCACTAGTAAGATCGTTGTGATAGAAAGTATTCGTTTTTTAGAACCGTAACATAAATTATCATCGGGTAACGAATGGTTTTAAAGGAGTTGCAATGCATAGATAAAGGGAAAAAACATTGTGTAAGTTTCTATACGAAATCGATTTAAGTCTGTGTGTTTCTAACAGAGAGTGCGTGCGATTTTCACTGAAGATAGATATTTTTCTTAGTTCAGTCACTACCTGAATCATGTAATATTGGCTTAATATATCGTTTGATGATCGTGTTGTGGGGACAAGTGGAAGCAAAAATACTGTAGTTATCATGTTTAACACGATATATATGTTTTATGCGATCATACACAAGTAATTAACACCTTCCATAAAATACACATTAATCTATCAAATCTAGGCAAGCAAGCTTCACCATGAAAGAAACGAATAACATCTTTATCCGAGGAAAATTATATTACACAGTGCTTTTGATTGATATCTTTTTGTGAATATTGTTGATTAATAAAGATGAATTCACCTTGCTAATAAATCAATCTTGACTGTTTATTGATCAATGTTTAAAAGCTATAACATAGGTCATAAAATAAATAAAGGAATAGGCAATGTTGTAAACTGACCACCTTTAAACAATGCTACAGTTTACACGAAATGCTCACATGAATTGGTAATAAAAATATATCTGAAGCTTGTTCATCATTAGACGGACACAGTAAGTGAATATTATATATTTATTATAATGGTAAATATTTATATTTAAAAATTCACTAGAAAATTCCAGATATCTCAAAGAAATAGACATGTTTAATACGTCTGTTTACTATTGTTTTCGGACAAAACTTGTAAAATGGCATACCTCTCTGGCCGTATATTTCCACCTCACATAAATGGAAGATATATTCTAAGCCCAATATCTGCAATTTAACATACTTTGCGGTGGTCCAAAATAGTTCCACGCTTTTTGCTACACCCAATGGCTCTAAACATTTGAAGTATTTTGTCGACATGTTACAAGTTGTCAGCCCCGTTGATACTTCTATGCTCTTAGTCTTTGTTTCTTTCGAAATATATACACAAATATGCATGTACAACTTAAGAGTACTAAGGTACTATAGTATGCATCATAATTCTAAGGTATTAATATCATTTAATATCATTTGAAATAGACTGATTGCCTCTTTATATTTTTAGGAGTCTCCGTTGAAAACCATGTAGTGCTCCTCATTGGCCGAATACCACTTAATTCCTGCTGTTCTTTATTTCATAAAACTCCACTTACTTAATAACGTCTTTATGACATTTTCTAGAATATCATATTTAGATTTTCGGAGACTTATATGCTCATAAAGAACTTATTGGCTACTAAACTAAAAGAAAAAGGGGTGTTAATTTTAAATAAGGAAAATTTCATTAATAACAACCCTCTTTATTTACTCATTTTGGATTCTTGCAAACTTAAATTCTCACGCCGCCATTTTTATCTAGCATTTTGCTAGGGAAACGATTTCGATAGAATGCTTCATAAAAATAATGTACGTTTTAATAGTTCCGTTAGGGAGAAAGAGGTTCCTTTTTAACCGATATTACCAGAAAAATAATTATTATTGTTGTTGTCTCGAAAAAAAAAAAACTTCAATTTTCAGTCAGAAATGAACATTTTTTAATTTAGTGTTTAAGCAAATTTTGTTTTAAAATATCACAAGTTTTAAAAAATATAGTGAGGGTGATGAATAAATCATCCCGCTATTACAGATCAGCTCACGCGGAAAACCCACTTTCCGTTTTTCCTCGAAGGAAAAATCTTGCATAGCGAGGAATTTCTCCGAGTACTGCCTAATTCTGACTCGGAGTACCGACTGTTATAGTTTTATTACTTTAGCGGAATTTCGTCGAGTCACTCCGAGAAATTACTTGACGGAACTCCGAGCCGAAATAATACAGGTAACACTATAATGATTTCCGGTATTTTATGGCCACTCCGCGCGACTCCGAGTCTGTAATAAACAATAAACCGGTCATTTCGAGTGCCGCGAGATGATTTGACGAAACTTCGAGGCAGTATTTCTTTACTTGGACGGATTGTTTCTATAATTAGCTTGTTCTTTTAATTGAATGTAATAAACTGTTGTGAATTTTGATATTGAAATAGTTTCTGACCATGCGAACTAAGTTAAGAAGTATATTTATATATAAATAAACTAAATTATTAATCATACGAAATGAAACAAACTTTCAAGTCACCGCCGTTAAAGGAAAGTGATTTGTTAAATTTTGAAATTTAAATAAATTCTGACTTTGCGAATTAAATTTAGGAAAAAGGTCGTGTAATAATTTATGCACTAAAGTTAGATAATTTATAAATAGATAAACTTTAAAATAACATCCGCTAAAAGTAAATTGTTTAGTATGATATTGAAATACATTCGAATTAGAATTAGAAGTAAATTTATGCAAAGAGCTATAAAAATAAATACGAGAGATTACAGCCAGTTGCCATTCTGTGTATTTTATACTTCTTTAGTAAACCTTAAAATTACGCCCGCTAGAAAAGTAAATTGTTATGTATTAAGTATTATATAAAACTAAACAGAATTTCAAATAACTACCGTTAAAGAATAGTAATTTGTTAAATATTATATTGATATAGTTTCTGACAGTGCAAATTGAATTTAGAAATAAATCGATGTAAAATGGACTAAATTAGAAACTATATAATACTAGATAAACGTTAAGATAATGGCCGTGAAAGAAAAGTGACCTTTATTAGTTAATGAAAATTATAGGAGGAGAAATGATTAATTTTCATCATAAAAGTGGTCTTCCTTTAATTCATTTGGAAGGATTATAAATAGGATAAAAATACTACTGCAGTAATCCACTCAGAAAGAAAAAAAGTTATCATAAGTAAACAGAAAAAAATGGTTTATTTTAAAGTAAGGTAATAGAATACTTCAGTATTATTTTAGTTTACAAATTCTGTGTTATTTCGCGTATCACTATGTTAAATATAATCACACTGCTACGAGTAATCTGAAATCTGTACTCGAAGTTACTCGAATGCTCATTTAAATTTGTATAGGTAATTAATTAATGTCTCAGAGTCACTCGAAGGAATTCCGTCAAGTGACTCGGAACAAAAGAAACCAATATAGGTGTGTATTCCGCTAACTGGATTTCATCTCGAGTCACTTCGAGGATTTCCTTCGAGTGACTTCACATAAATCCTCGGAGTCAGATAGCGAAATTCCTTGACGGAAATTGGCTGACTCGAAGAAACTTCGAGTCGGAGCCTTGGTACTCGTTTTGGCCATCCTCCGAGGATCGAGTAGAATGGGTTTTCCGCGTGAGCTGATCTGTATATTGGTTTGTTTGAAGTTCGAATAGCTGTAAAAATAGTTTACTTAAAACTCCCCTCCGTGTTAAGTTTAAGGTATTTTTGTTCTTTTATATAAAGGTTCATATCAACTTACCTGTAATGGTAAAGTCATACATTACAAGAATATGTAAGTAATAAATGTCATGTAAATCTACCATCCACCACGGTTGATTTTCTTGGCTTGTCATAAAACATGTTGAATCTTCACCCATTACCTGCCTTGAATAATCTCCGTCTATCGCCAAGCTAGCTTTATATAATACTGGGTCGTATAAAGATGACATAGACGCACTTTTATTCAAGGCCACGTTTAGTACTGAAATTTAGTAATTTATATTGTTCACTTCTGTAAAATGTAAACAACGTTCCTATTTTACTGTCATTGTCGGGCAATATACTGCAAAATGATTAGTGTTGTTGCATTTGGAAAAATGATTTCGATAAAATTGACGGTGACTTTTATTTAAGGATTTATAAAATAATACGCAATGTCGTTAAAGACTGAATACCTACTATCACATTTATGATTAGGCAAACATTTCCTAAATGATGTGTCAGATCCTTCGCAATGGCGGCCAGAGAAATCAGGAGTAGGGTTGTCACAAGGCCTTCTTCTTGGCTGTGTACCATTACAAAAGCATACCGGGGACCAAGCTCCCCAGTTTCCCCATTGACCGTCAACTTTGATATGAGAAAAAGACTTAATATAAACAGATGAGTATATCTGCATACACAATACTAAAAGCCCATTAAGTCGCCTCCATGTTTATATCATTTATCATTGAAAAGTGACATACTGAAATCAAATTCGACAGGAAATGTAAAATACAGTAAGAAGCTCATGATAATCGTAAAATATGAATGTCTTGTAGAGAGTTGTAACGAAAAAGGAATATAGCTTAAAATAATCGAAAATTACACGAACTTTCAAAATACAATCAAAATCCGAATTTTGATTTTTGAACTCATTAAAATAATTAAATCATTAAATCATTTGTTTATTACTATTTAATATACACTTTCAGACCGTCTACAAACTGTCTCGATATCTTGTCAAAGTAATCCACTGTAACTGAATTCTAATCTATTCTTTAAGGGACGTAGTAGATAAAACTTTACCTGGCTCAATTTCATCAATGACCAGTTCTGATGTGTCGACGGCTCTCTCTGTTAAGAATATCAAATAGATTCAAACAAAATTAAGAACTAAATTAATTAAGGTACAGTTATCTTTTTGTTTTTAGTTTGTTTGTAGTGTTATACATGTATGTGTTACAAACATCTATAAAATGTCAGAATTTTTAATCAATATGTAACTCTATTGCAGGGCTTCACAAAGCCTTGCGTTGCATTGTGCTACATCAACATCAGCAAAACCTTGTCCTGGTTCATCCCATTACAGCCTGTGTAAGAGAAAATTTTCTTATGCGAGAATCATGGACACACCGTAAGCAAGTCATTTCAAACATATTTTTCATATATTCCTTTTAACAGGATTATTTATATATGTGTCCTTGTATGTAGACATTATGGCTATCATACATTTTTGGTTACTTTTATTGGGACAAAATCGTGTTTAACAATTTCAAACTTCTTAAAACGCTCAAAAAGGAAAGAATAAGGTTCAATTAATATTATTGTCTTGCATCGTCGTGATTAAATGGGGTCTCTTTTGTTGCAAAGACATTTACTGTTCCAGTGGTTTTAATTGATGACACTTCATATGAGCATATTTGGGTTTTACAAGGTATTTCAATCCAAAAGGCGGAAAATAATTTATGTTTATCGTCTGATAATTCAGGAACATGACTGAATTTTCTAGAGTGAGATTTACTGCCGTTAACCCGATTATATGTTACATAGTCTACAATACTTTTAGCTCGGCTATTCAAAGATTAGATAGAAATATTTGACTCACCAGCGCGTCCCCTACGTCTGCGTCCCGAGTTGGTTAAGATTTTGTATGTAAGCTGTCATCTCAGTAACAGCTTACATTGCACACGTCCCTTAACTTTATTGTGCTTTTTTTTTTTACAAAATTATGCCACTTTTTCGACTTTTATATTTATCCAATTGACAAGGCTGTTGAATAATCGGGCGTTGCTGTCCAGCGACAGCTATAATTTTAATTTTAAATATAGTATTTAGACAGGTTTTTTACGAAAGAAAAACGTACCAAGTCAGTCAATTTAGAAAATGGCGTGTTTGATTTAAATTGTTGGTGAAACTTTTAGCATAAAATATATAATATATACCAAACAGTCCAAAAATCTTCATTTCACACATCATCAGCAGAATATTAGAATCTGAAACCTCAGTGTATCTAACAAATCGAGCCTGAACGTCATTTAAGATGACACTCTTAATTCCATTAAACCAAAAGCAAATATAAACATTGGAAGACATGTTCATCAATTTTGTTCCTGTTGACACCATAGCTTCACGAGACGTTATTTCTGAAATATAAATAGAATATGCTAGTATGTTGTTTATATTAAACAACAAAAAAATGCGTTGGTGCAATTTGACTCACGGAAAAGGTTGCAATCGCAAGATGTTTGTCGTGATATGTACAACGATAACAGTTATGGTCGTAAAATTCTTAAGTAAATTCCGCAATTCTGTCATTTAAGGAAAATGTAGCGCAGAAAATAGTTCGATATATTTGTACCATATGAACTGCTGTAACGACGTATTCAGTTTTAAGAATAGAAAGATCAAGAAAGAATGTCAATAAAGCATAAAAGGCATCAGCCTCCATTCAATAAACACACACACACACACACTCACGCACGCACGCACGCGCATATATTATTATTACAATTAAAACATAAAAAAACGGTGTAGACACACAGAGGTATGTGTCTTATTTAAATCTACCTACACAGGAATACTAATGATTTAAAATTCAACAACGAAAATGTCCGGAAAACGATTGAAGTAGACGTAAATATTAAAATTCTTAAGTAAATTCCGCAATTCTGCCATTTAAGGAAAATGTAACGCAGAAAATAGTTCGATATATTTGTACCATATAAACTGCTGTAACGACGTATTAATATCAATTTTAAGAATAGAAAGATCCAATGTCAATAAAGCATCTTTACATTTTTTAAAAGGCATCAGCCTCCATTCAGTAAACACACACACACACACACACGCGCGCACGCACGCACGTACGCACGCACACACACACACACACACACACACACACACAGATTATTACAATTTAAACCATAAAAAACATGGTGTAGACGCACAGAGGTTTTGTTTAAATCTACATACAAAAGATACTAAGATTTAAAATTCAACTAACGAAAATGTCCGAAAAACGATTAAAGTAGACGTAAATATTAGAAGTGAATGGAACTTTTAGCCATAAAATGTTAAGTTACAATGGTACCGGAAACGTTAATATTTTCCTGAATTTCATATCGTTGCGTGACGCAATTAAATGTGTCGTTGCCTTAAAATTAATGCTTTTATTTAGTTCAGTGTGTTCAATATTGTTCTTGCTATTGAACAAGTTCATAATATTCAGAAACATCTATACGTGTAGATACGTATGTAATAAATATGTTATTATCTTTGCATCGGGAAATATGCACTCTGTCTTATACGGAAGAATACTGCGCTCCTAAAGTCCCGCAGTATTTCCGCTGCAAAACTCGTGCATATTTCCCGATTCTAAGCTAATAATAACATTATATACTTACTGCTTTTGCAGTTATTGGTTTGTTTGTATATATTAACACGCAATATCTACAACCCCTCTATTTCAATTAATTACTTTTGTGCATTTTTTATAAACTAACACTTGAGTTTTTGTAAGACTGTGTTGACCTTTATCCTATTTCAGTATAATGTACATATTTTACTTTCGACGATCACACACACTTTATCTTATTTCAGAAATAGGTTGTACTTTCGGAAGCGAACAATTCAACATAAATGTAATTATCAGAATTTCCAGTATGAAAATAAAGTAACTGTACGAGCTGTTTTATAAACAAACAATACGTTCTTCGGTATAAATGCACTGTTTTGTTTGTTGTTCTTTTGTTCTGGAAAAGAATATGCAAACAAGTTACTTTTCAGATTTCATAAAACAAAGCTATCCGTTTATTTTGTCCCTTAAAGGTATATTAAACACAAAGTTTGAATTGTAAACATAAAACAAGCTGGTATTATATTAACAGTATTATGCGTTGGGTTTAAACTAGAACACACTTTTTAAAATACATGTACAGCTAAACACAGTATAATGTGTACCACCACTTCAATGTTCTTTTTTCGACAACATGAAAGCAAATTATAAATTTAGCTTTACTTGCACAAAAATATATGTTTTGTGAAGTTAAATATATTTGATTTTTTTTTAATTGAAGTAGATATCAAAGGGTCATTCGTCTATGTGAAAGACGGGCAGTTCTCAGGTTTAAAAAAATAAGTTCTTTTAAACTTTTTTTGCATCTTTTCTTTAGAAATCGTAGCAAATAAATTTGGATGGAGGTCGAAGAATAATTAAAATGATACAATAGCACCACCAAATGTTTTGTTGAAACTTTCATATATGTTAAATTAACAACATCAAACAAAAACAAAAGAAATCGAAAAATGTGAAAAAGGTCAACTATGTTCGATCAGTAATATGAAAGATATCGACTGTAAATTACAATTTTTGTTACGTTTAATTAAAACTATCTCTTATATCATCATGCTTTGAAAAAAGAGTAATTCAACTTCTTCATTACCTAACACATTTTGTATCCTAATGTACAGCACTACTTTAAGAATTATAAATATTAATTTCTATGCTACTTGTACATTAATTCAGTACTATTTACTTAAGCTTAAAATATTTTTAAACTATATATATTTAAGGATGATCTTCAGATAGTCTTTTTCTCTGTCGGTTTAGTAACCCGTATTATACAATATTGGTCATATGTTTACTTCTTAAAACGACAAAATAACGAATAGTTCGCACATAATACTAACGGCCATGTTCCATTCTCATGTAAAATTCTGCCCAGTGCAGCAAGTAAATGCCTTGTAGGTCAATTAATATCCAAGGATTACTTTCTAAGACTGAATGGAAACAAGAAGGATAGAACGCGTCCGCATGATCTATTCCGTCTGTTGCTCCCCGAGGATAATTTATGCTCACTATTGTTCCTTCGTACTGGCTAGAACTAAAGGCTGGTTTCCCCAAGGCAACATTTAATGCTGAAATTATTCAAAGTTATAGTCTTATTGATATTCTATAAGAACAAAGCTATACACAGTACAATACAATTAACAGAATCAAACCAGAAGATATACTAGAAGCAGTAAAAGTTACAAACTGTAAGTAAACATGACCAAAGTTATCACTAAATATAACTGTAGTAAATAAGAACAAAACCTTCTTACAATTTTTCTATAGACTGCATAGGACAGATTGTTTGTACGTATTTTAATCAAATTTCATTCTTCCTGAATGACAGTTTGGCGTAGAACTTTTTAAAGGTTATCTGCAAATGCATTAATGTCTTGAGAATTATATATTCTGATTACAGAAAATCGTTATTAGGACCTTAATCAAGAAGGAATGAAAATATGTCTTGTAACGTTGAATTAAGGTATTAACTTATACATTGTTTGAAAAGTTATAATGACAGAAAATAATATTCAGTGTATGCATTAAATACTACTCTACTCACTGTACCATGTATCTTCAACCTGACATATTGAGATACATGGTATTCCGTTCTGTGGATTAAAAAGTTGAGCGACACCATGAGGAAACCAACATAGTGCATTTGCAACCAGCATGGGTCCAGACAAGCCTGCGCATTCGCACAGTCTGGTCATGATCCATGCTGTTCGCTAACGGTTTCTGTAACTGAAATAGGCTTTGAAAGCGAACAGCATGGATCCTGACCAGAATGCGCGGATGCACAGGCTGGTCTAGATTCATGCAGGTCGCAAATGCACTATGTTTGTTTTCTAATGATGCGGCTCAGTCATCTTCTAAGAACGTATTGGACAAGCTTCAGCTGCAAATTTAGTCTACAAGATATATCTTTAATAGTTTACGATATAAAGAACTACAATTGCGTCTACTTTTCACAATTTGAAATAAAATCTTGCAGTCACATCTCTAATGTTTACAACAAACATGACGCAGCAATAGCTCTTAAATTATATGACATACAAACCTTTTGGTTGAGGATCAATAACATCAAAATAATATCCAGTTGATATATACGACAAGTAATATATTATTGTAAACCCTTCGGAATACAATCTTTTGCGAGGATGAACGTTAGGTTCTTTATAAAAGTGAATGGTTACATTGTCCGAAGACAGGTATAGGGTAGTTGGTGGCATATTTAGGTTACAATAAGAACGCTTCACGTCAAAGTCTTGTATGTAGAATTCTGATCCTTGGCCGTCTGAAATTTGTTAAAATTTACTTAAGGTTAAGGAGGTGTAATTCAGCAACACTATACTTGGCGACACCACGTCTTTGCGTTTTATACGTTCGCGGTAAACAGCTTATATGCTGAAGATTTATTTTAACATCCAGCTTTTCGTTATATTTAGACAATTAAATATCTACGTGTAGTTCAGAAAAGGAGTGGATATAATTACTGACTTTAAATATATTTTCTGATATACTAGTATTATATTCCACCAAAACTAGAAATAACACCTGGAAGCAAAAAATATGTTTAGAGCTAAAATATGGGTAAGATTTTGTCAACATTTGACAGTATTTATATCTAACATTCAGATAATACTTCCACCGTTCTTATCCGTATGTGTATTTGTTCAGTTTTTTGTTTGTTTCAAGTTTGAACACCGTGAATAGCCGCTTTCGACTTTAGTTGGAAACAAAACCGGGTAATATGAATGAAGTGAAGTATAAAATAAGAAAGATCGGTGCCGTTTCCAAACTTTTACCCTAGTAACATTTTGAGCCCGCGAAACATGATCGCTGCTTTAAAACGGCACTTTAAAAAAATAACGTTATCTTATATGAGTAAAAGTAAGAAGGGTAGTGATAGTGAGCTTTTCGCGTTTTAATGATTAATCATTTTTTTTAAAAAAGTGTTAAGAAAGAGGAAAATGGCTTACAAATTTGAATAAGCTTAATATGATATTAATGCTGTTGTAAACTCTTTTGTGATAATCTTATTTTCCCTAAAATACAAACAGTTCTTTGTGAAATCTTGATGCACACAATATGTGCATGAAAATGGGGGTATGGGAAAATTTAAGACAATACTGTGAAAAGCCGTAGACCTCCGTATTTGTTTTCGCTCATTTTACAGTAAAATAAATATATATAATTACGTTATTTTCTATTCTGAAAAATCTATGGACCAGATTTTACACACTACTTAGTCATTCCGATCAAAACAACAATTTCGTAGAAAGATTTTGGCATGAATTTTTGCAAAAACTAAACTTTCCGTCGGCGAATGGTCGGATAAATATTTTGACGGGCTTGCTAGTACAAATGTATATTAAAAGAAAAAAATAGAATTAAATGGACGCCATGAAACTAAATTAATCGCCGTAAAAAGACAACGTCACAACTATTTATTTATCAATTAAAAATAAAACGTAATTTTTATGCGCATTTTGTTGTTGTCGATCAAAAGAATTTAAGATTCTTTGGAAGATTAGAACTCGACCAAGCAGAAATAACAGCAGAAGAGATTTTGAAAAATGTATTTATTCAGGTAACGGAAGAAAGTATTTAATTAAAAAGTAGAAAAAAAATTGGTGAAAAACAAAACACATTACATAAAATAAATCTTTAAACGTTTATTTTCAAATAGTCAATGATAGAAAGTATTGAAAGTACAACACTGCATTCACAATATGGTCCCGAAATAAAAGACCTCACCATATTCTTTATCAGAAACCACGGCTAGCAAAAAGTTTATAGGTATGCTCACTTGAATGTTACAATTTTAGGTCCAGCGTCTGCATTGTAAATAGCAAATGCGTATATATGCAGTACATTTGTACTAGCTGTTCAACTTAGCAAACGATTTGTCGCTTAATTTTTGTTGCATAATGATGACAAAACACACTATCTGGCCCACCATACAGGCGCTCTCCGATTTATTCACTCCGGCAGCATTTTCTCATTATGCACAGCGGAGCGTAATAGATTTAATATGATATTATATACATACAGCGGTAAAGTGCAGACCAACATTATTGCTATTATCTCACTGATGGTTAATGTTTACTAATTTTGGAGGACAAACTGACTTAAATGTCGACACGATAGTTTAAGGGCAGTTTGCTGTGGCGGAAAATTCTAGTCAACCGTTGGTCGAATAGTCATTTGTCCGATAGTTTAAAGTTAGTTAGTCTTGCTAACCAAGGGAGATTATTTATACGGAATTTATTCTTTTAGGGCTTGGGTGGATTACTTCCCCTGATATTGGTTCACTACGGTGGTATTATTATTATTATTCATATTATATGTAATGAATGTAAAACTATTTAGTCTAAAGGTATTTGTAGAGTATAAATATTATGCGATATGCGATTTTCATATATAATTATTCATTTTACCAACACCTACAATCAATGAAACTATTATTTTAAAGTTTTTTTATTATTCATGTTAATGGCAACATGATCTTTTTATTCAGCTTGGTGGAATGAATGAGATAAAAACATTTAAATATACTTACTTTGTAGCAAGCATTGCACCTTAAACTCAGATATGAGTAAACGAATGCGGTGTCTCGGAAAATTGAGTTTCCAAAGTTCTCTGGTTCCTCCGAATGGCAGACCAAGGGTTGACATTGATGTAATAATCATTGTCTCTCCTGTACATGTCTCCAATCTTCCTTCCTCCCAACTCATTTCGGAATACAAGGAAAAACATGCCGGGATATCTTAAATAAAGTTTTGTCAGCGCTAGATAAAGTTTTAAATGTCAAGAACAAATGCGTACATAGTCGTTTCTTTATCTAAATAATTAAATAAGTGTGCTTATTGCTATAGAAATAATGCCTTATTATTTTTGTGAATATCTGCGTGCACTTGATCCAGTTGAAAGAGATGCGAATGCGTACGAAATATTTAACGTCGAAACAGTTTGTGGGCGAAATGTAAATTTGTAGTAAGCACAGTTAACATTACACTTTGTCTTTTCGTTTCCGGCTCTCGGACGAGTAACATATCAGAATTCACTAACACGTTTTAAATCGTTTTCCATCGTACATATTATAAAGCAAATATACCTGGACGAGGAAAGGGATTAAGAAAGAGGAAAAATACTATATGTGAGGATCAGGAACGGGATGGAAAGAAACGTTTAAGTAGGACGGATCGGGCAACGTCACCATCGAATATAAGCCACGGTACAGTAGATGAGCAAGGAACGGAGAGGTTGCAATTATTAGACGAGACACGACCGTCATCTAGCGGTACACGTAATAACAATTTCATTGATTTTTTTTTCAAAACATATTAAATAATTCACAAATAAATGATAAAAGCACTGATTATCTAGTCAGACAGACAAATCTGGAAATGGTGAGGTGTGGTAGGGATCATTTATACCTGCATGTACCTGATTCCGTACGAACAAAAATTAAAAATCACCAATATGTCAATCTTACTATGTTGCTTAAAGGTGGTGTCGAATTGTCCCAGATTGAGAATGGATGTATTTTGACTCTTAGTGATAAATGTCATTTGCAAAGTTGTAACCGTGGGAATACGTCAGAAAAAATAAATTCAGTCGAACGCTGGACAGATGCATTTTTTTGTATATGTCGGTAATACGAAGCAGCACAAAAACAAACTGGTTTCAGCTAGCGCACATACCATAAGCAATTCAGATTAAGACAAGGCGTGAATTCACAATCATGGGGCAAAATAGATATAGACTTGTGGCTCCGATGCTTTTCATTATCTCAGTTGCACTCGGTGGATAAACCCGCAGTATCTACACCAAAGCCGAACAGTCAGATATGCAGGGATTTCAACACAGGTTTTTGTCAGTGGCATAACTGTAGATATACGCACAAATGCAAAATCTGTTTTGACCATTATTATTGCAATTTTAACTGCCCGCAAGCCGGATTTAATGCAAGTAATCCGATTCAGAATATCCAGCAAGTAACAAGAGACAAGGTATCTTTTCGTGGATCATTTTGGGGGAAGGAGGGGCACAAAATATTATCCCAGAAACTCTGCACGAGGACGTTTTACAAAATAAAAAAGTAATTAAGAGGATATTTACCAGCTAGCAAGTTCACCTGTATCTTTAAGACAACATGAAGTTTTATTTTCTTATTACACTAATAAGGCAGATTCAGAATTTCTTTTAAATTGTTTTAAAACCGGATTTCCATTAAATTATGAAGGGCCGCGGGAGCCAGTTGAATAAAAACATTTGAAATCGGCAGACGAAAACCCAACAATTGTGCGTACAAAATAGAAAAAGAAGTAAAGTTAGGTTGCGTGGCTGGCCCATTTCGCACGCGACCGATAGAAAATTTGCGCGTTTCTCCTATTGGACTGGTGCCAAAAAAGCACCTAACGAATCCGCTGGGCGGTTCTGTTAACGACTTTATAGACAAAAAATATTGCTCAGTGCAGTAAACGAAATGTGAACAATTCAAATTAGATATCAGATCGGCTTTCCGTTTATTGCCTGTTGCAGTGACAGACCTTGGTCCATTTGGTTTCAAATTTGATGGTATTTTGATCGATATATTATTTTGATGAATGCATGCCGTTTGGCTGTTCCGATGAGTTGTAGTACATCCGAGGAATTTGCTACATTTTTACAATTTTGCGGGCGCAGAAAGGTTCAGAGTAGGCATTTAATTCATTATTTGGATGATTTCTTAGGAGGTGGTAGATCTGATACGGGCAAATGTCTCTACCTTATGCGCACATTTAACAAATGTCTTAGTCAGCTGAATGCTCCAAAAGCAGACGATACAACGGAAGGCCCAACGACAATTTTGTGTTTTCTTGGTCTTGAGCTCGATTCTGAAAATATGCTTGGCAGGATTCCTTTACTTATAGATAAAGTAACGATATTAAAGCGTATTGACCATATCCTAAATAAAAGTAGCAAACGGGTCACGTTGAGAGAGATGCAGAGCTTGATCGGGATACTGAATTTCACATGTCGAGCTATTGTCCCCGGAAGCCCGTTTTGCAGAAGGCTTATTAATTCTATTTGCGGTCAGGGCAAGCCTTATCAAGATTTACGTATAAATAAAGGTGTAAGACAGGATTTTCTCACGTTGAAATACCTTTTTTCAGGAGTTTAACGGAGTAGCAATTTTTATGATAGGTTTTGGGTGTCAAATGATGAAGTTTCTTTGTTCACAGACAGTGCGGCAGGTGAAGGCTTATGTTTTGGTATTTATTTCTCTGGTCTTTGGGCATATGCAAAGTGGCCGGAGGTACGGTTTACAGCAAGCTTAACGCAGGATATTACTGTATTGGATTTGTTCCCAATACTGGCGGCGCTTTTTATTTGGGGCAAGGAATTAAAGAATAAAAAGATTCGTTTTAGGTGTGATAATTTGGCATATGTGCTCATTTTAAATAGCATGACCTCGAAATCAGATGACGTGATGGTACTTCTACGCAATATAACAATCAAGTATATGAAAGAGAGTATTGTAATCAAGGCGCAACATATAAGTGGTGTTCGTAACGTTTTATGTGATGCGTTATTTCGTATACAGATAGACAAATTTCGGAGGTGGCACCGGAGGCAGACCCAGAACCGTAAAAAAGGTCCCGAGCTGTCTTTGGAGTGTATTCAAGAAAGGGTTAATTGTATCATAAGGTATAGTTTGTCTGAAAATACACGCATTTCTTATAGTAACGCAGTGAAAAGTTTAAATCGGTTTAGGGACGATTACAGTTTGAATCATCAGTGGCCGGCTCCATTCTCTCATATTTTGTTGTAAACATTTATTTCTTTCTGCTTCGAATCTGACTACACGCCAAAAACAATTAATTTGTATGTGGCTGGAATAACATTAAATTCATAACTGCCAAGATCCATCGGCATGTTTTAAAATGCTGGAGGGTTGTAAACGATTGCGTTCTAGGAAAGATGCCCGTGCCCCGATAACCTTTTCTATCTTAGTACGTATTTGCCAAGCGTTGCCGCATGTTTGTCATTCTGACTATAAGAGCAAGTTGTTTCAAATCGTATACACTCTTGCATATTTTGGTCTCTTCCGAGTAAGCGAGTTAGTAGCATCATCGGCACAATCCATCGGAAAAGCACTCAAGGTCCATGATTTGCAGGTCGAAAATGGGAATGCGATGCAAATTATGCTGTGTACTTCGAAGACGTCTCAGTATGGCATGCCAACTGTTATTTGTATACCGAAATCAATGCCGACCTAGATTTGTTGCTATGAGAAGCTTGAAAGTTACATGCAAGTTAAAATTAACAGCGGTGAACTGTTATTTTGCCATATTGACGGTTCTCCACTGACGCGAGTTCAATTTTCGGGGGTTCTATCCAAAGGTATTTACGTTTATGGGTTTCACATGCGCTAAGTATCGCTCACATAGCTTTCGTATTGGTAGAGCTAGCAAACTGGCAATGCAAGATGTATGTGCGGAAATTAAATATAAAACAGATTGGTCGTTGGTCTTCAAGTGCTTACTAAGCCTATATTCGATTAAAATTAAGAATCCGTATATGTCATACAGTGATACCCCTAAATTAGTGTAAAGAGCCCCAGTTAGAACTTCTTTTAAAAATTACTTTACAGAGGTAGGGATCATCGGAGACTCTGTTGTTTATTGGGCTGGTGAGAGAGCAAGAATAATGTGGGAGACATGAGCATTCACTGGAACAGAATTTCGGGCATGAGAGTTGAGCTACTTCATGGATGCATATAGTAAGGTCCAATTCAAGGCAAGAACCAATGTACTATCGTTCTTCAATTGGGAGGAAATGATATTACTATTATAGCACTTATATATGTAATATAACAAGACAGTTGACAAGCAGTTTTAATTATTTATTCAGATACTTTCCGGACGCGTTAGTTGTCTGTATATACATTTTGCCCCGTCTACAGTGGGTGCAATCTTCTAATACACCGCAGATCTTAAAAGTTTTAGATTTAAAAAGAAAGCGAATTAATATGAAAATGAAGCAACATGTTCTTAAACATTCCTGTGGCCGGGTTATAATACATTCTTCTATTGATCGTCAAGAACCTGGGTTTTATCGCTCTGACGAAACGCACTCATCGCCAGTGGGGAATGACTTGTATCTATTAACACTTTTTGATGCCATCACCATGTTTCAGGATATGCCAGGCGTGAGAATAATTGGGGATGATAGCTGAATCAAGCCTAGAATTTTGGAGGACAAATTAAATGCATTAAATGTCGATAAAATAGTTTAAATACAGTTTGCTGTTGTGGAAAATTCAATCGTTGGTCGAATCGTCATTTGTTCCATAGCTTAAGGTTAGTCTCGTAAACCAAGGGAGATCATTTAGGCGGTGTTTATTCTTTTAGGGTTTGGATAGATTACTTCCCCTGATCTTGGATCACTCCGGTGAAGTAACTGGAGTAAGGAAGAAATTCCATCTAGCATCTTCAAATTCAATGTAGCAATTAGAGGCCAGGGTTCGCTCGAACAACTATGCTTGGAGGCGAACCCTGGTATCCTCTAATCTTTGGCAGATGCGTTTATAGTTATTGCGACCATGAACATATATAACAGTTATTTTCATATGCGTCTATGAATATAGCGATCACAGACATGTGCGTTTATGATTATTGCGATCATAAACGAATATGTATAATGCAGCGCTTGTATGGCCGTTGCGACCATAAACAGAATGATTAGCGATCATATGCGTTTATTTTCATGTGCGTCTATGATTAAAGCTATCATAGACATAGGCGTTATGGTTATTGTGATCATAAACAAATATGCGCAATGCTGCGCGTTTATGGCTATTGTCACTATAAACACAATATTAAGTACAAAATTTAAATGGGCATGACCTTTCGATCTTCGGTTGGCTTTGAATTTTCATAAATCTTCACTCGGCAAATTCTGATAACCGAGAAAGATGTCTGCGATCAAAGTTTTCCACATATGTTTTTATGCCCCCGAAGGGAGGCATATAGTTTTTAAACCGTCTGTCGGTCTGTCGGTCTGTCCGCAATTTTCGTGTCCGGTCCATATCTTTGTCATCCGTGGATGGATTTTCAAATAACTTGGCATGAATGTGTACCACAGTAAGACGACGTGTCGTGTGCCAGACCCAGGTCCGTAGCTCAAAGGTCAAGGTCACACTTAGACGTTAAAGGTCATTTTTCATGATAGTGCATTGATGGGCGTGTCCGGTCCATATCTTTGTCACCCATGGATGGATTTTCAAGTAACTATGCATAAATGTGTGGCACAGTAAGACGACGTGTCGCGCGCAAGACGCAGGTCTGTAGCTCAAAGGTCAAGGTCACACTTAGACGTTAAAGGTCATATTTCATGATAATGCATTGATGGGCGTGTCCGGTCCATATCTTTGTCATTCATGCATGGATTTTAAAATTATTGGGCATGAATGTGTACCACAGTAAGACGACGTGTCGCGCGCAAGACCCAGGTCCGTAGCTTAAAAGTCAAGGTCACACTTAGACGTTAAAGGTCATATTTCATGATAGTGCAATGATGGGCGTGTCCGGTCCATATCTTTGTCATTCATGCATGGATTTTAAAATAACTACGCATGAATGTGTGGCACAGTAAGACGACGTGTCGCGCGCAAGACCCAGGTCCGTAGGACAAAGGTCCTAAGCTCTAACATCGGCCATAACTATTCATTCAAAGTGCCATCGGGGGCATATGTCATCCTATGGAGACAGCTCTTGTTTGTTCGTTTATTTAGTTTATACAGAATTTATTTTAGGTCGATTGTGAAGAAAGTTCTACAACTTATATGAATCACTCTCGACACGTCATTCCTGTTTAAATCCATCGCCACGAGGGTATGAGAGAAGAGGCCAGTTTCCCTTTTAATGCTGAGCCCTAAGCAAGGGAGGAACTGGTACCGTTTTTTTTTTCACGTCTTTGGTATGACGCGGCCAGGGATCGAACCCGCGACCTCCCGCACTCGAAGCGGACGCTCTACCACTAGACTATCGAGGCGGTTATTTGAATCATATATACAGGGTTTCTAGTGATGACATTAACAGTTGCTTGGGAGGCATTTATATTTTTTCTGTTGTCAGTGCGCAATTTAAATAGATCTCTATATAAAAAAGAAACAAGTCGCAGAGCGGAAAATTCTAGTCTACCTTTGGTCGAATCGTCATTTGTGCGTCTATGATTATAGCGATCATAGACATGTGCGTTTATGGTTATTGCGATCATAAGCAAATATGTGCAATGCTGCGCATTTATGGCCATTGCGACCATGAACAAAATGAGTACAAGATTTAAAATTGCAGGACTTTTCGATCTTCGGTTGGCTTTGAATTTTCATAAATCTCTACTCGTCTACTCGGCAAAATCTGATAAACGAGAGTGATGTCTGTATTAGAGTTTTCCACATATATTTTTTGTTCGTTTATTTGAGTCATATGTTCCGTTAAAAAAATGTTTAATTTTCGTCATTTTGTGTGAAAATATGCATAATAACATTAATGAAATTATAAAAGTTGTTTATTGTTCATTGGCAAATATTTGTCATAAAATAATCAATGATTACTAATTACGTAATCATTATTTTTAATTCGAAATAATATAACTATATACATGTAATTACTAAACAGAACCTCGTTATCAAATGTATTTTCATCAAGGCGTTTAATGTTTTGACAAGGTGTATTTTTAGTGAAAATTATAACGGAAAAAGAATATTTCCAGCAACACATTAAATGACAAGATATCTTTTTACTGTCATTAAACTTAATAATGAATTGGTAATCGTATTATTATAATTTGTCAAATCAATATCAAGATGTTTATTTCATTGATTACTTACTTCAGATTTAACATATGTGTGTAATTTTATACAATGTATTTACGTTTTACAAATACATACACTAACCATTATGATAACTGCGACTTCATACGTACCAATGCTTAATTCTATATCAGCTCAATTATTCTCATACTTTTTTTTACAAAATCACTTATCATTCTAACAAATTTAAAAGACAATACTGCCCTATCCACAAATTTATCACTTAATGTATTTACAAAACAAACTCCATTGTACAAGATAGCTTTGATCACCCAATGATTTATTTAGAGAACACTATATAGAGAATATTTGTTTCGAAATATCTTCCATCAAGTAAACATTAATTCAAGTATTTTCACGAATTTCATAGCTACAAACATAAACCTAACATATGAGTGATAAATATTTTTATTTTGCATGTGAGTCAACTGCATTTTCTTTTTATTTCAGGTTTAAATTAAATTTCACGTTCTTCGAAGTCTCTCTAAAAAAGCTATAATAGGTTCACGCCGCTGTGAAAATATTTTAAATATTTTACAATAATATTCCATTAATCAACTAGCTGAAAGATGTTATGAAAACACTTACCTTGTTTAGTGACTATCGCTCTGAATCCGTATCCCTTACTTTCTATTTCCACTGAAGGAAAACATGAGACAAATGACAACACAACAGCTGTTTCTTTTGTTTCGATTATGAATATTTTCCCATTTAACTTGTTGGTGATCTGCCTTGAACTGCCAAGGTCCGTTGTTAAGTATTTAGATACCGTCAAAGAATCACGACAACTCGATTCAATCTAATAGAAAATAAACACAAAAAAGCAAGAAATAACACCATAACGCACGCAGATGAGTATTCTAATTTATTTTCTTATACATCACCATATAAAAATGTTGTTTTTATCGGATCTGCTGATTGTGGTTTTTTAAACAAAACATATATTTTGCTGGTCAAGAGGTGTGGGTGTACTACTTTTACCAACGTGATAGCGTAGAAAAAGTTATCCTACTAAAATAAATTAGATCACGTTGTCTAAAAATTGACATTCATGTTACTTCTCCATATGGAGTACACGCTGTTTTTCAATACTTGATTTTGAGAAATTAGTTATCACCAAAATTAGAAAGTGTGTAGGAGGAACCATAAATAGCTGTGAATTTTCGAGACCTGATTTCTGTGACTTAAACAATTTCTGTAATTTTGTTTGGTTTCATAAATAAAAATAATTAAAAATACTTTTGATGACTGGGCCATAAAAACAATTCATTTCATAAACACAATCTATCGAATTTGACCTTTTGAAACTCCACCTGGTATCAGTTGATTCATAACGGACACTCAATAATTGGTTTTCAAGTGTAAAGTGATGTTGTTGTCAAGTAATTGCTGTAATCAGTATGGAGATGATCTCATACTAGAGACTACAACGTTGTAGGTTCAAAACGTACATGTGGCCGACGTTTTTGTTTGTCTCAAAAACTGTTTTCTATATATTTTACTTGTTTCACATTGTACAGCTGTGATACATTGTTTGCTAAGATTCAGAGCGATAACAGTTGCTTGGAAAAAACCTATGTTTGATAATTGTTATTGGTAAGCTTAAGTCACGTTGTTAACTCATTTTGTCCTGTTTTTGACATACCAAATTTGGGGTCATTTACATATCTCAGTAATACATTTTATTACCATTATCTGGCCCACACCAGCAATATCATTATTATTACTATAGTAACTGCATAGAGTACTAGTAGTTACCTGTATAGCATTTCATTACACATTGCATTTTTCTTATTTAATCAAATACATATTTCATACAGTTTATTGCATGCATATTCACTAGCTTCATTGAATTTGATGTGTAGTTTAAAGACTTCAAAGAGTTGATTACATATTATACATAAACTTATATATATTCTACGTGTAACGGTTCACCTAAGGAATTCAAAAACGAACACTTTTGTCGACAAAACATATTCTTTCTAAATGTTTTGAATGATAAATTACTCTTGTAGCTCAATTGGCCTAGTAACTACATGCATAGCAATATATTTCATATTTGTCCTGGGACATTTGGTTACAATTTTTGTTCATTTATTGGTAAAACTAGTTTTATAGATATATGTTCATTGTTGATTTACGCACCATAGATAGTTAGTGCAGAATCATAATCATTTGTCTGTCTGTACGTCTGCCAATCACCTTTAGAAATCATCTTAATGCTTATGGTAATTATCTGAATTGTCTACCCAACCGCAGGGTGAAATGAAAATGTAATTGAAATGTAATACAAAAACTTGTGTTAAATTACTATTACATGAAATTATAATATTTTCGCGTAAATGACGTCAAAATTTAATTAATTATGAGGAATTACACTTCATTATTTCAATCACCCATGTTTTTTTTAATAAATATTACATATCTCGATTATTTTTACCTTTTTACTTTGATGAAAGGAAACATTTGTGAAAATTAGTTTCACAAATTCATTTTCATCAAATAGTATCATCCATCTGTATTCCTGGTCTCCACCGTATGAAAATGGATATCCAATACTTGATATGATTGTTTCGTTGTACACAAACGCAGTTTGTGACACGGTTGTTCTAGATTTTGACACTGCTTTCCTAACTAAAACTTCATCTTAAATCATAATATACAGTATCGCATTAGTACACAAAGCAAAATACATATGATAGATAATTGAATAAAAGTATTCGTAAAAGACAGTTTCACATCTATAAATGGCGGGCTAGTTGTGCAATAGGATGTCATTTTTTGTACATTGTATATGTATATTTAATTGTCTTTGTACAATTTGCAAATTAAATCAAGATCCGATGTTAATTAAGTCGTCTTTTTAAATCTTTCTTTTTTCAATTGATCGCTGTCGTGATCAAGGGCGATGAAAATCAGTAGTATGATATCGATGAATCCTGTCCTTCAATCTAGCACTCAGTTTGTTACTTTCGTTGAAATGTAGTGATAAGTTAACAAATATATATATTCAGTTTTAATATTAGAACCAACATGTATTTTTGAATCAAGAATTGTGCTAAGATCGTCTAATAGCGTTGTAAGATAAGGAGTCAATGTATATTTAGCGATGTTATTCGTAATCAGTCGAAAACATCTGTCTAAAAACTAAAGAAATCAGGAAACTTTTTACAACACTTTATATTAAGTCATTAGCTCTGTAGACATATTTACACATTTTATCAGTTTTAGTTCTAAAGAATGCAACTTTTTAAATATAACAAAACAGTACACATACGGCCCGAGCAGAGCTTTGTCGAGGTTTGTGTGATTGTTCCGTAATTTGGAGTCAAATGCCATCTTTTCCTTTCATCTATAAAGTGGACGGACAAATATGTTCCGTCAAAAGCGACAGAACTACATGCCTTTGTTACTTTACAGATTGTTTTCCAAGCATCAAAGTTTTTGATGTTCTCAGATACTGTAGATGCAATTACTGACAATGGGCGAACACCCAGTTGATCAAACATCGCATCACCGGCCTCACATTCCAGAGAAGGAACATCTATTATATATAAATGTATCATGACAGAAATTTCAACAAAATGGTACCTGACATCTTAAACACTTTTCTCCATTTATTGTGAAAACAAGTGTTTCAGATACTATAATGTATTAACTTAAATTCATTTCAATATCAAATTGATAATTCTTACTTCGAACCATTGACAGCTCGGTGTTTTAATATAAAGGTAATAACTGGTCATCAAACCAATCAGTGGATAACGAATTTTAACATTCGTACCACATTTGAAAATGCAACTGAAGTTTGAAATAAAAGCATCTACAACCATTTTAATGTTTATGACATTATAATTGTACTACTGAAATATCTATTTAGCAAAAACATTATTACATGTAACTGATTAGTTACAAAATGTTTTTTAGATTTAGATCTAACACGTGACATTTTCCTTCCAAGAGGGAGAATTCGATTTTCTGAATTAAAGAAAAACAGATGAGATGCAAATTGTAGTGAAATAAAAGCTGACATTTTACGTTGCTATGGAAACAAAACTTCATCTTTTTATAAATGTCTTGAGTAATAAAAAACGACATATAGATAGAACGATAATAATGATAACATTAGCTTTGTATGGAAAGTGAAAACAATGAATTGCCATGGTTTAAACATTGAACACATTTCATATTGAGTTTAAAAACTTACCTGACATTTTACAACCATGTAGCTCAAATCGTAAACATTTGAGTCCTTCCATCAAGCCTTGGGTTATATTGATCATTAAGTAACGACTTTTAAAAGGTTTCCAAAACCAGATAGTCTGCGACTCTGTCATCGGTACCGTGGTATCATGTATCAAGCTCTATAAAAGAACTAGAAAATATATACTTTATGAAAATTAAATTAATTTTCCCACTAAATGCTTTTTTCCCATTTGTTTTCCCCTTAAAACATTAGCATAGTTTTATAGTGGTACCCCAAGACCATTGGGGTAAAACATAGTTGGTTGCCAAAAACCTCACATTTCCACTTCGTGGCTCAACACTCGACTTCAGACCTAACTGTTGACTTTCCGAATTAAATTAGACCATATAATTAACCAAGTTTAAAGCTATATATATACAATCAAACCTGTCTATAAAGAACACCCTTCGGAGAGCAAAATTGTGGTCTTTATTAGGAGGTGGTCTTAACTCACAGGTTAAAATACACTGTAAATGTTAAATGGGAAACGAAACATGTGGCCTTTAGAGCCAGGTGGTCACTGTTCAGATGTGGTCTTTAACACAGGTTTGACTGTAACTGAAAATTATTTTTGTTGCATCAGTCTTTCCTTCAGAATAATACATCCATAACTAGAACGAAACTTCGTTATTTTAGACAAAATACGTTGTATGGAATAGTTTATAGTAACACAGATACTTTCACAATTATTCAGAACATTACCTATTAAAGTTTTTCTGTGTCTCTATTGTGGTGGCCACTTTAGTTTTCGTGAATTGCGGAACTTTAACTTTAACAAAATGTTGATTCTTCAAACAATTTTCATGGTATAAGGACAGTCAAATATACTTATTTTTGTATTCCGTTTACATAAAACACTTTGTTACACGAAAACGACTGATTAACCTTCAGCGAATTCAAAATAGTCCAGACAGCTCACTCCTTAATCAAAGCATGTGCTTTGAAATTAGAAATAACCAAATTAAGGGATGAAATTGTGATGGAAATAAAAGTTTAAAACACGCACACACATTCCATTACTTATTCACAACATAGTTACAGGTGTTTCTTGACTCTTTGCCGTATCTAAACTTCGTTAACAGTTTCAAATAAAATTGAGAAAACAACTACATTAAAATAAAAGAAGCCGAGCCAGAAAGTAACAAACATACCATAGACATATAATCCTGTAAGCGGCTTTTATCAGTACCATAGGACAGGTAAATCGTCTTGCTGCCAAATATGAAAGTTCTTTCTATATTATCTACGCTAAAACTGCTGTTCCAGTTTAATATTGTTAGTCCCTCAATCCTAACAACCGCCAGTAAGTCCACCTGAATTATATTGCAACATATTAGGAAATAGTATACTGAAATACTGTTGAAAAACGGCGTTAAACCCAAAACAAACAAACAAACAAACCGATTACATGCACATTTACATACAACGATATATAAGTTCAACTGACATCAATTATGATATAATTAAAACAATTCTTTGAATCAATTCAAGAAGAAATATTTGGGAAATCGATTTTAGTTTTGCGTGATTTGATGGCAAATAAAACACGGCTTTGAGGTCAGATGCATAGAAATTAAATCTCGAAGGCCTGCCAATAAAGCACGCAAAACTTTTTCCATTCTAACACGTTCGAATTACACCAGGAGGGGATACTAATCTGGAATCATTTTAGGCGTATATGGACGAATTACTTTCTTTGGTACTAGAAGTAGGTCATTTTGAGAAATGTATTTTAATCGACAAGACAATTCACAGTAAAATCCTTCTTATAATATATGTTTATATAAAAGAAAAGTGTCAGAATTAAAGTTACAGATCAGCTCACGCGGAAAACCCATTCTACTCGATCCTCGGAGGATGGCCAAAACGAGTACCAAGGCTCCGACTCGAAGTTTCTTCGAGTCAGCCAATTTCCGTCAAGGAATTTCGCTATCTGACTCCGAGGATTTATGTGAAGTCACTCGAAGGAAATCCTCGAAGTGACTCGAGATGAAATCCAGTTAGCGGAATACACACCTATATTGGTTTCTTTTGTTTCCGAGTCACTTGACGGAATTCCTTCGAGTGACTCTGAGACATATAATTAATTACCTATACAAATTTAAATGAGCATTCGAGTAACTTCGAGTACAGATTTCAGATTACTCGTAGCAGTGTGATTATATTTAACATAGTGATACGCGAAATAACACAGAATTTGTAAACTAAAATAATACTGAAGTATTCTATTACCTTACTTTAAAATAAACCATTTTTTTCTGTTTACTTATGATAACTTTTTTTCTTTCTGAGTGGATACTGCAGTAGTATTTTTATCCTATTTATAATTCCTTCCAAATGAATTAAAGGAAGACCACTTTTATGATGAAAATTAATCATTTCTCCTCCTATAATTTTCATTAACTAATAAAGGTCACTTTTCTTTCACGGCCATTATCTTAACGTTTATCTAGTATTATATAGTTTCTAATTTAGTCCATTTTACATCGATTTATTTCTAAATTCAATTTGCACTGTCAGAAACTATATCAATATAATATTTAACAAATTACTATTCTTTAACGGTAGTTATTTGAAATTCTGTTTAGTTTTATATAATACTTAATACATAACAATTTACTTTTCTAGCGGGCGTAATTTTAAGGTTTACTAAAGAAGTATAAAATACACAGAATGGCAACTGGCTGTAATCTCTCGTATTTATTTTTATAGCTCTTTGCATAAATTTACTTCTAATTCTAATTCGAATGTATTTCAATATCATACTAAACAATTTACTTTTAGCGGATGTTATTTTAAAGTTTATCTATTTATAAATTATCTAACTTTAGTGCATAAATTATTACACGACCTTTTTCCTAAATTTAATTCGCAAAGTCAGAATTTATTTAAATTTCAAAATTTAACAAATCACTTTCCTTTAACGGCGGTGACTTGAAAGTTTGTTTCATTTCGTATGATTAATAATTTAGTTTATTATATATAAATATACTTCTTAACTTAGTTCGCATGGTCAGAAACTATTTCAATATCAAAATTCACAACAGTTTATTACATTCAATTACAAGAACAAGCTAATTATAGAAACAATCCGTCCAAGTAAAGAAATACTGCCTCGAAGTTTCGTCAAATCATCTCGCGGCACTCGAAATGACCGGTTTATTGTTTATTACAGACTCGGAGTCGCGCGGAGTGGCCATAAAATACCGGAAATCATTATAGTGTTACCTGTATTATTTCGGCTCGGAGTTCCGTCAAGTAATTTCTCGGAGTGACTCGACGAAATTCCGCTAAAGTAATAAAACTATAACAGTCGGTACTCCGAGTCAGAATTAGGCAGTACTCGGAGAAATTCCTCGCTATGCAAGATTTTTCCTTCGAGGAAAAACGGAAAGTGGGTTTTCCGCGTGAGCTGATCTGTACTTAACTAGACCTATACTTAATCCTTATCCTCGATCAATGGAAACGGGAATGTCATCGAAAGTTATACATTTCATTTACACTGAAAGAACGTTTTGATTATATGCATGGCGTTTCGTTTTAAGAGATGTAAATCTGGGGAGGTTGTTTATCCACATATTCATGGGAATGAACTTGTCCGGAGAACAGAATTAATGGTGGAGAATGAGTATTTTAATAATACAAGAAGCTATTTATCAGTGTAAAAAGTTTAATGAGTTGAACTGATAACTTAAAAACTGAAATGATTTCTTTAAAAGATAAGGCACGTTTTACTACATTGTTCATATTTTTAAATTGAACAAAAAGTGTTTGTTAGATTAATAAGGTTTTGCATATTTGCCACCTGAAAATTGTTTAACTTGAAAAATGTATACAATAATAAAATGAAAATAGTGGATTTCATTGTCAAACTGATTTTCATGCTATAAGTACAAAGTGCAAATCTTTATCTATGTTTTAAACTGGCAGTAATTGACAAAACCACTCGGGTGAAATTAAACCAATTCTGCTATTTGTCTTAAAGAATCTGCTAATAAACTTTATGAATTATCACAAGAGCAGTTTGAGTGCATTATGACGGCCATAAAAAGTCACCCCGTACTAGCACTCATTTCTACTGATTTTTTTATCCCTTGGGATCATTTAATAGACAGCGTGAGAGAGGCTACATATTCCATTTATTCTTATAAACAGACACAATCCTGGTTGCAATCTTAGTTTCAAATGGGCGCTTCTCAAGGACTTTGCTATTAATACATGTAATATATGTCTGTTTTGGCAATATAATTTTATTTTCAAGTTTTGACTAGTTTTAATTTGCTTTAATGTGAACCCGTAATGAAATACAATAATTTACGTCTGATTACATTTTCTTGGAAGGCATTTTTTGGTATTCTTCTGAAGTAGATATAGATCAACTCATGGAAAATTTCGTAGAAACTAGAGAGGGCTGAAATTGCATACCGAGAAAATTTGAATGTCATTAAAACTCCACTGCCTGAAAAATGCCTGTCTTTGGTAGACAATGGAATACGATATAAAGAGATCAAACAGTGGCTATATTACTCTATTACGATTAAGATATTATTGGTAATATTATTACAATTTATTACAGTTTTCTTTATATGAAACGGGCATGTGATTTAAGATATATTTCTTTTATGTGGTATTTTTCATTTTGAGAGTTGCGTTTTTCGTCTTGAGAACTGCGTTTTATAAACAATTTTCATTTTTTTTTTTTTTTTGGTTTTGTTTGACAGGTCAGTACAATGTCTATGATATTATTATTTTACCATTATGAATGGATCGTCATCAGTTTCAGCAGCACACCATCCTGATGACAGCAGTCGAGCATTTTGTGGTGGGTATAATTGTTGAAAAGAAGACGCCGTTATTTGAAAATCTAAGATACTACCGTCTGCCATTCCTAGGTCTGTATTGCAGCTTTCTACATAATCTGAAATTACGAAAAGTTCATTCTGCACAAGATTTAAAAAAAAATGTAAAAAGTTATAATATCAATATACTACGCTACATTTCTATTCATTGCCTTCTTCCACTGTATAAAATTAATGAATATTAAATTATTTTAGCGGGAAAAAAAAACAAGGAAGAATATCCAACAATTATTTTAGCGGATTCAAACTTGTTGCCTTTAAATTATTGAAAAGAAAAATGTTGATACCTTTATGGTTATTTAAGGCTTTTATTATTCTAAATTACATATTTCATCTTAACAATTCATATAAAACTATTTTCTGTGGAACAAATGTCATTTTCTTAAATATTAATAATGTTAAAAAATAACTAATTACAAAAACAAACAAGATCATATGGAAAAAACCCTTTCGGGACTTGTTTTGTTATTTTTCTCACATCAAATTCCTTTTTTATGTCAATGAAGTCAAAGTTATTTCTTAAATATTAAAAGTTTAGTATAATAAATAAAGACGATAACTGCATAATTACTCGGACTACTGATTGTTCAATTCTTCTTACAGACATGTATTATAATATTATAAACTAAATTTTCTTTATTATTAAGTATGTCAATATTAAGTACATTCAGAAACGGAAAGAATACTGCATAACAAACAAGTCAGAGATATTGGACTTATTATCTCGCTATCAATATAACCTTAATGTTACAGTAAATTTCCAACGAATTACCATCATTTATTTAAAGAAAACAATAACTTTGCCAAGACACACCTTTGGGGTCCCAACAGGGTGATAATTTTGAAAAACAAAAGACGAGTTAAAGAACTTGACTTGACGTGTGCTCTTTCATAATGATTCTATGACTGTGTAAAGTTTCAGTCAAAATGCATGTACAGGTTGATTGTAGGAAAGTGCACCTTTAGAATATTTACCAAGTGCAGGAAGTAAAGGTAAAGTATTTTTGTCAAAATAAAAGTGAAACCTTGTATGTGAAATTACCCTATGATCCCTACATGTACGATCTGTTTACTAGTTCAATGAAAAAGGCTCATTGACGTTAGGCATTTTAACAGAAATTTACACTTATGCTTCATCTTCCAAGTGGAAAAAGAAATAATTTTGCCAAAGTGAAAGGCACAGTTATTGAACTTGATATGTAGGCTAACATTTAAATCTCTGGGCCTGTGTCTGTGTCTTTGTGAAGTCTCAAGCTAAGGCATTTATTGATTTAAGAAGAAGTATCTTTTAAAAAAGATACACGGTCGCATTAGGCAATGCACACTTTAAGCTAAGAAACGTGCATCAACTTAGTACTTTTACATAGAAAAAGCAAAACAAAATGTAGTTTTTAAAGTAAAATTTCCATGTATTTTAGCTAGAACACATATTTTATATCATAATCATATTAATTGTAATCTAGGAAATTTTGTCAAAAATAATACTAAAAAGGAGGAATGACCAATTTGAAATTGTCAATATATACGAAATTACCAAAATTTGGGGGACGAGTTGACTAGGGGACAAGTTGATTGTAAATTGTTTACGGGAGTTCACTCCGTATCAGAGTTGCAAAGCTGGCAGGTTAGTAGTCAAACTTTGTCGCAGTTTCACTATCATGGGGGCTCAGGTTTATGACGTAAGCTATTTCCACAGGAGCCTTGCAACGGATTAAACTGTCTAACAATAACATATGCACACCCCTTAAAAAAACATTATTTACTCTATTCGAAAACCTGGGGGATTTTTCATCCACCAATCAAAATGTACAGTTTTGATCAGCTGTTAAATGACCTTCTCCCCAGATATTTACAGGAAGTAAAGGTGAATTCAATACCGGCTGCGACCGGAAAAAATATCAAAGAAAATGTTAAATATTTTACATTGTCAAAGTGAAAAGAGGCAAAATTTGTTAAGTTATGTAACATTTTTATGTGTGAAGCAGGTGACAGGACCACTGGCACCAGATCAGAAAGAAAATGCCTCCGTACGTGTTATACCCTACCCCTAGGTATTCTATAAGAACCATGGTCATGAACGGGAAAATATACTAACCCATTTCAATCGCGTATTTCATACCTAAAACACGCAGGTCAGTAAATGTGTACTACTGATATTAAACAAGCGATAATTTATCTTCAATCGTGCACTAGTCACCTTGTCTCAATATTCCATATTGCAGAGATGCTCCGTATATTTTATGCTTTAGTCAACGTTACAGAAAAAACTTGCGTGAACTTCCCTAATGAACATCCGGTCTAGAGGTCACGACAGTGTGCACATGTTAAGCGAAATGTAAACAAACAAAAAACAGAATGCAATATATTCACAGTTTTACGATAAGACTCGAAATGATGAATGAAATTCATCTTGTATATGGTTTTGAATTTGAAATCATACTTAGTTATACATCTATTCTGTGTTTATTTAATTCATTTTGCACATTTATGCTGCATATAAACATTTTAGCGTACACGTGTAGTAAAATGACGACTGACATACATTTTCACATCAGCCAATCAGAGTGTGTCTATAATCTAGAACGGAACTTCACCAGGGAAGTTCAAGCAATTTTTTTGTGTACCTGTGAAAAAACTGTAAACTACACGTTGTTTTTCTAAGATAAGAACTATTGAAGAAATGTGACCGGTACACAACGGAAGATAAATTACCACTTGTTTAATATCAATAGTACACATTTACTGAACTGCGTGTTTTAGATATGAAATACGCGATTGAAATGGGTTAGTATATTTTCCCGTTCACGACCATGGTTCTTATAGAATACCTAGGGGTAGGGTATAACACGTACGGAGGCATTTTCTTTCTGATCTGGTGCCAGTGGACAGGACGTACTAGAAATGGACGGACAGATAAAGCGAATCCTATATAGTCCCCCAAAACGGGTTTTGGTGGGGTATAAAAAGTATGATAACCATATATTTCAGACATTACTTGGTGATCTAAAACAGTTAGGGGAAGATTACATGTTTTTTTTTCATTATCTTGAAACGAATTATTATTAAACTAAAAACTAAATACAATATTTTGTAGATGTAAACATCTTAAATCTATAACAAATATCGGATTTCCAGCTTATACGTTCTATGCTACCGTATTCATATACAAAGGAGGAGAGAAAAAAAGGTCTACATGTATCTTTTCTATACTGTGTCTGAAAGGCTGTTTTATGTACCTTAAAACGGACTGACCTACTTACTGGGAGATTAAAAAAGAGTTGTCAACTTCTGTTAAAACCTTAGACTGATTGAGGTACCAGTAGTGGTCTTTGTAAGTGTTTCACATATTACGTCTTTGCTATTTTCTCACAAATTTAAAAATGAAATTGTAGTAACATTAATATTGTATTTTTATATTTAAATGTGTAGACTTGAAATCTCGCTTGGAGTTTAGATTTCTTTTATATTGGGGAGGCATACATTTGGCTTACAAAATCTCGATAGTGACCACCCGAGCCTAACGTATCGCCAGGAGTTGTACCTGGGAGTCTTCCTCCATCATTAAAAGCTTGAAAGTCGTTACGTACAGAAGACGACTGAATACAAAGAAAACTAAATATTGTGGGATGAAATCATGTAAGAATCTCCAAATTTTGATTTTCGACACTAAACCGAAGGAAGGAGGTATATGCGTCTATCTAAAACGGCAATATCTGTCTGTTGCACTACAGAGAGTCCAAACACAGGCAAAAGAAATCTAAAACAGTAACCAATTCAGGATCATTTGAACTCACCTTCACCCCAGCCTCCGTTTGGACTTTCAATTTGTATCATAGTGGTTTGAAATCATCTACGCGCGGCCTAATGTATATACGTATTGATCAATTGTTGAAATTGTTATATATGTGTAACATATGATTTATATGATAATATTTTAATATATATATAGTTTATATCATAATAATTCTGCTTACCAGGAGCTACAAGGTATGTATAAACACGTATGTCCATCAACATGTGTAGCATGTTTTCCCCTGGTGTGTCGTCAATCAGTGAAATGTACCGTCCGTGTAAAGCCCTCAAAACAATAATAATACGTTCTATAATAACTGACGAAAACGATGGATAAAGGAATAACAAAAATTACTTTAAAGTTTTATTTCATGTTGTGTTATGTTATCTAGCAAAGATATGTGTTTATAGAGACAACATAGTCTTTATACCCGAATCTTGTGTAGGGTCAACACGGTTTCACGTCTAAGAACATTTTCAGAATCCCTTAGGGTGTAGCTGTTTTGTTTACAACAGTTGATTTTACATTTTATATATAATCATTTTATTTCTTTCTTTTTAATATTAAAGTATGTCAGGAGAAGATAGATTTATACATCTTATTTTTTAACAGTTTAAAGGAAACATTCCCCGGGCTCCGCGATATGACATCAGTACATTTTATTGACATGCAAACCAAAGAACATGGTGGTTCGGAAAGTTCCATGAAAATCGGTATTCAAACATTTAGACAGAACATACGATTATCTCATTGGGCCTCCGTGGTCTAGCAGTTATTGTCATTGAATTACTATCGTGGGTGCGAAACATCTCTTTTATTTGTAGAGTTATTTCATGTGAGAAAACAATCCAACTGTCTAATGAGTAGTCAGTGATTTGACAAAAGTGCCCGCTCTTACCAGAAATCTATGGGTCTAAGGGGTCTTCCTCAATCATCAAAAACTGACCTAGCATTGTTTCAGTTAGATGTTAACTGTCCCACAAAAACAACCTTATTTTACTAACATATAGGTTAAATCGAATCGACAATGCGACTTGCTATTTGATTGTAGAATATTGAAGATAGAAATAAGGAACTAAATTTATCGGAATATTTATAATGTAATATGCTGTATACCGCTGGAAGAGCACATGTAAAATCGTTCAAAACAGTACTCTAACAAGAAAAAATGCTTTAAATGGCATAAATCACATATTTATGTGTATATATAACATTATAAAACATGCAAGCATAGGTTGTGTCTTCCTTTTTTGAATATATAAAGTTATATAATGAAAACTGAAAATAGATGCATTCTGTTGGTGACATTTATATAATATTTGTACAAGATAATTACACGAATTATCTTTTTAAAAAGTATACTAGATTGTTTTCTATTTTTTCTTTAGAAACACGTTGATGGTCCCTTTATTTATGACAATATCCTTACATTATATTTTCATTTCTAAAGACATATAAACATTTTTGTACAATTTGTACATATAGAAATATAACAATTTTGGACATTCATATAAAGAAAAAATACAACGATTGGGTAGTGAATAAAAGCATGAAAAGAGAGAGAAAAGAAAGAAACAGTAAGTAGACTACTGTGGTATCTGGAATAAATTTGAGCCGTGCCATGAGAAAACCAACATAGTGGGTTTGCGACCAGCATGGATCCAGAGCAGCCTGCGCATCCGCGCAGTCTGGTCAGGATCCATGCTATTCGCTAACGGTTTCTCTAATTGCAGTAGGCTTTAAAAGCGAACAGCATGGATCCTGACCAGACTGCGTGGATGCGAAGTCTGGATCCATGCTGGTCGCAAACCCACTATGTTGGTTTTCTCATGGCACGGCTCATTTTGTTTTAAAATAAGGGAAACAAATATTTTCATCCATTATAGAATATGTCAGGAATATCGTTGCGGAGCGTAATATATATTTTTCTATATTTAAATATGTATATCAGCTTAATTATGTAAGTGATATTTTTTTGTCTGTTTTTCTTGTGTGAAACGGTGCAATTTTATTGTATCTTGATATCACAAGTGTTCAGCCATTTAAAAATGGTTTCAAAACTTCTAAACTTTATGCAGTTCAAGAAAATGGGCTCCAAACTTCCAACTTTCTTATAACATAATGCACATAGAACTGCACTTAGTAAATATTTGTTTGTTACAATATTTCTGTGAAGAAAGGTAAATTGTTATCTTTTCAACAAGTAAAGTCATTTTGGAATAAATCTATTCAATAGAATTGATTTTCAGGGAAAATTTCCATTTAGTCTTAGATTTGTATGTTTCACCCAGTAGTTTCTTTTTAATTTTCGATAAGTTTTGTTTAAGAAAATGGATTTTATTTTTCCATGTTCTTCGCTAAGTTTGATTCTCCTGGTGTAACGTTTTTTATAATTTTGTTTTCAATTCTTTTTGAAGTGATGCAGTCGGTCTGTAAGAGATGAAGAAATATTCTGAATTAGGTATGTGATTATAATACATCAAAACTGGTTTTGAATTGTTTAGTTTCAATGTAGACTAAGTAGATATCTTTAATATAAATTATATTTGTCATTATCCATTATGGGACATGATATTTATTTGAGCCACACCATGAGAAAACCAACATAGTGCGTTTGTAACCAGCATGGATCCAGACCAGCTTGCGCATCCGCGCAGTCTGGTCAGGATCCATGCTGTTCGCTAGTTTCTCTAATTGCAATAGGCTTTGAAAGCGAACAGCATGGATCCTGACCAGACTGTGCGGATGCGCAGGCTGGTCTGGATCCATGCTGGTTGCAAAGCCACTATGTTGGTTTTCTCATGGCACGGCTCATTTGATGATTTATTATTTCTGATTCCATTTTATTTGCATTGCATTCTTGTAGAATTTCGGTGAAATTTATTTCTTTTCAGGAAATAAAGATACAATTTGATAATCCATTTTTCAATTTTAATTGAAATTACATTAAAATAAATTTATCTCTGACAGTTTTTTTTTTAATTTCTTTACATTTTCTATTATTGAAATTGTTTTTGTTTGTTTTTGATGGAATTTATTTTTCACTGCAATGTCTACTATGTATATACCCACACATTCATGATAATATATCAGTTACTTTACATCTCTCTTTCCTTTATCTATTTCTGAATTCCAAATAAATTCATAACTATGTGTAAAAATTTTGATCATTTTAACGGATACGTTTGAAAATTTAAAAATGTTAATTTGGGGAGGACTAATGACTTCAGTATGGGATTTTTTCCAATCGAAGTTAAGCGTTTTGATTTTCCTTTCCATATGTCGTTGTGGAATTAACTTATCCTTGTTTTATAATTCAGTGCAAATATTTTCTATGTATGTATATGGAAAATTATACCTAATGATTTTGCGTCTTCTGAAGTTCATGTTATTCTTTTTCATTTAAGTCAATTGCAGCGTCCTGGTTTCTCTTTGAGCCTATCAAAATAACTGTACCTTTTTCATAATTAAGTTCAAGAACTGGAAAAGACATTGGAAATTTGCTCAACATTTTGCTGAAGCTTTCACTGGAAACGTCGAGTAGTATAGTAGCGTCACCATCAAACGTACTGTTCTTAACTTTTTATGCCCAGTGTGTTTTCTTCCTTTAATATTTCTATCTTCTCGAATGTCATTGAATATATTTCATTGCTAAAATAATACATAAGGAGACAAACAAAGGATATAAACGATATCTTTGACGAACATCTCGTCCAATGCAGGGTTCGGCGAAGCTAGTTTCGTAGGATTTTCACTCGTCACGCTACAACTTGTACTCGTCCTGCTATTCATAGAGCAAAAACTATTTTTTTTACCGAGAGCGTCTTTTTAAAGTCCGTTAAAAACGGTACATGTACATACCTTAATCTTGTTGTCAACTATCAAGCATCTAGCAAATGTGATCATAATAGGGTACCATATCGGAGCGGGATGGATATGAGTGTTTCTCTGTTTCAGATATTTTAGCTATCCAGTTTCTTGACGGTTCCGTTTTAATTTGATTTTTAAAAATCACACTCGTTCTGCAGGACGAGGACTACAGCAATTTCCACTTAAGATTTGGGCCAAACTTAAAGATGTTTGAAGTTTTCTGTAGAAAGTTATGTTTAAGGCTATCAAAAGCTTTTTTCAGTCTTCAAAGAACAGAAGTCAAGGAGTATATTTCATATTCCGAGTGTTCAATAATATCACAAGAAAGTCTTTCGTTTTTCTTATGTGTCTACCTTTTAATCAAAACAGCAAGCCTTAGGGTACATTTCCCGGAAACAAAGAGCACCCGAACACAGTTATGTAACCATGCACCGCAAAGTAGGCCCGCAACAACAAGAATATGTACCGAAACAATGTAGCGGACGGGTTGCTTCAGTATGGCTGTTGTCTTAAAAAAAATCTGGACTCGTTTATTATACTTGCAATTACTTTGTTTATGATTTTATAATCCACATTTTGTAAACGTAATATAATTTTGCACATTTTAGTTTCATTGTTAAAGTTACACGTTGATTCTGTTTGTTTCTAATATTATTATATTGATTTTCGTAATACTTTTACAGTTCATTTAAAATTGATAATATTGTGCCATTTATGTTCAGGTATTTTATGATTTTTTCCTTCTACAATTTCTGTTTCTAAGTTTCTGAATTTGATGGTTCGTTCCGAGTTCTCTATTTAATAATTTTTAATTCTTATAATGATATCGTTAATTTTGTCATTAAAATCTCATAGATTCTTACTGAAAGTATGTCTGTAAACCTTTAAAAGAAATATCATTTTTATTCCAAGGTTATTCGCCGGTAAGCTAAATTTTTAACCTTTTGTTATTTCGAAACATTTTCAAGCAGTGACTCACGAAAATGGAATAAAGACGCAAATATGTTAATCTTAAGTGTTTCATTATGCTTTGTGGCTGCCTCATTTATAAAGTAATGTCACAATAATTATACTATACTCTGTTATTTTCTTTGACACCTACCTTATGAACAGTAAATGAATTGTGTGTACCCGCTCTTCGTATAACATTTTAAATCTGCAGTCAAATGCTCCAAAATGAAGGAAACTCCATTTTATATCGCTTATAAAACAACGCAGAACCTCTGAATGGATACTGGTATCTAAATATACAAAATAAAAGACACGTTCGTGATATTTGTGTTTAATACAGACAGTGTACGGAATCATGTCAGTAAAATTGCGTTTGCATAAAAATCTAAACCATTTGGATGCAAAAACGACGCGTATCTCTGGCTCATATTATAAGGAAGTTCGAAAATATCGTGAAATTAGAATGTTTTGTTTATTTGCAGTGAAATTCAAAGAACGAATACTACAATTCTAAATTTCCAAATATTTATAACAACGTAGAATTTTTTTGACGATGTGGCACACTCTACGTACTAAACATTCAGTCAAGCGGGTCCTTTCTGCATACCATTAAGGATTTTATTAGCTTTCTTAAAAACTAGTATGACTTAAAACCCTGAGCGGTCGAATTCATATTTGACACGGCATAAGTTCTCTGCGATAAAGTGAAACGCGTTACTTTTCAAAATTAAAATGAGAAGTCCGTGACTTAAACCGGTGATTAGTCAGGATAGCGGGCGGTTATTATCAGATACTGGAAATGACATTTAAAAAGTTGGTCTATGAAGAAGCGTAAAACGAATTATCACTCTATGCAAGAGCTTAGAATAATCTTTTTAAATTCATCTTTCTTTTTTCATGAAATGAAACGTTTTGAAAATTAAAGACATGACGGCACTTACGGAAATACTTTGATAAAATGAAATACTTGAAAAGAACTATATTGTCAGGCTTATGCAAGTATAACTGAAAATATAGTTTTATATATTGTCATATTTATACTATATTAAAGTTGAGAACAAAAACATTAATGAATGTAAGAAAATTTGTGAACCATCCAACAACTGTAGATCAACTGCCGAAACAGACATTGCGCTCCCTAGGTCTATAAGCTTCCATGGAACAGATGCTGTAGAAGTGTCTTGACTGCGAGCAATAAATTGCCAAATACCTGAAACAAAAATAAAAATGAAATCTTAAGGACTGTTCGTTACAATCACAGAAACACGTTCGTGCCGTGTACACATTCTTCCCGTGTACCTGGAAACATTCAGTTAAACGCAAAAACAACATCCAAAATTTGATTTAAAAACATATTTATCAAAACTGATAGAAAACTCAGTATAAGACCAGAGAAAGACATTTAATTTTCATTTAGAGTCGTCCAGGAATAACTCGTTTAACATCTGCCTTCTCCCGAATATTTTACAAATGTAACTGACAGTTACAATGCTTTACAGTTTTACCTATATTACTTTACATGTTTCATTCGGTGTCATGTTTGTTATGTCCAGTCCTCTGAAGCCCTACACTATGTCTCCACATGCCTTTGATTATCGGGCATGGTACACATAGTATGGCTTAATATGTGCAAACAAAATTTTTGAATAAGCATAACAGAGACAGAAAACATGGTTCTTGCCTTTTGTGATTGCGCTGTTGATGTTAAAACCTTTTCAAGCCTATTTGTAGATCTAACAAGGCTATTAATAACTAAACTCAGTCTACTTTATTGCTTTTCTTACATTTTCTAACGATACCAGAAGGCATAAGGGAAATATCAATAAAACAAACTTTTTTTAGTTTCAGCGATTTGATATTTATGGTCTCCCGACATCGTGGAGTCAATATTAACCAGTATGATATAGTGACGCTTAACCTGCAGTTAGTGGGCGTTAGGAATGTTTCATATTTAAATACCCTTTGTGAACAGAATCAATCGCATCGATTCTGTTATTTGTTTGACATTCTTATAGATAGATTTTATTGCCTATCCGTATCCTACATTCAAAGTTTCTCTTTTAAATGAAAGACTTTTAGCATGGACAGACAGGGAGCCTTAGGAATGCTTAAGTAACATTAAACATGTTACAACTGATATTAATACAGAAAATAAATTCAATATTATGGCAGAACAGTAGACAAAGACATGTATACAATTTTAAATATTTCAAAATAATATTAGTACCAAGAGAACCATTGAAACGATTCGTGTTGACCACATCCGATCCCGCTTTACGGAATCCTTCTTTGATAACAGCTGTAGAAATCAGGTATCCTGCAAATACATTTGTCAGGAAAAAGAATTCAATATTTACTTAATGGGCACTATTAAAGGTCCAATACTAAGGAAAGTGAACATTTTAATTTCTTTTAAAAAGCACAGAAACTATTTCATTTTATTGGAAAATGAAAGTTGGTATGTAGAAATTCGAAATAAATCGCAGTATATGTACAATTATTTTTCTATGAAGTACGAAGAAAGTTAAAAAGACCTAGGGGGTCATTCTGTCGATTCATTGAAATTTCAACATAATACACATACATTTGTTTGAGTTCCAAAGACCTTCTGTAAATTTTGACCTGCCAATCTTCATTATTTAGTGTCTTGCAGAAGTCTATGCACTGGCTATTAAAAAAATTGCCAACTCACTTTCCCTTAGTAATGGACCTTTAAGTATTTGCACATACAGACTTCAAATATAAAGATAAAAACATTTTTATTCATCAATATTTCTTGATTTAGAAAACATGATTTCTGTTTGGCAAAATGATAGAATATATGCAAATATTGAGACAAGATAAAGTATATAAGTATATGCAAATTAAGACTTAAGCAAAAAAGCTTAATTATTAGGCAAGAGTAGTAAAATTCTTTTGATATTGCTAGTTATGTTATTAGAGTTGTGATATTCAAGTGAGACATTGAATCTAAAACCACAGTTCCGAAAGTTTATTTGAAAAACCTAACAAAACATTTAGCAAATAACTAAAACATAACCTTAAATATTACCTTCTCTTTTCTTCTTGTCCAATAATCTTTCAGCAATATCTGAAGAAATATACTGCATGAAAGACATGTTGTTGTTTTTTTTTTTTAAGTGAAGCATTAATTATATATTATTGGATTAAAATGTGTTGTTATGTAGTCTGATATGTCCGGGTAAAAGAGAAAAATGGATCATAAAATGATACATGTAAGCATTTTGTAAGTTTCTTGCATATAATTTACCTAAAATTGACCTTCTTCAGGCAAATTGACATCACTACAAGTATTTTTTCGATTTTTCCCAGTACCAAGCCTTTTTTTAGAAGATGTTCGACAAAAAGAGGTATTCATTTTTAGCTCGAATATTCGAAGAATAAGTAGAGCTATCCTACTCACCACGGCGTCGGCGTCAGCGTCGGCGTCACAGATTGGTTAAGTTTTACGTATCAGTCAACATTTTCACAAAGTTTTTGAAACTTTCAACACTTGTGTACCATCACCATGTCCAGTTTTAGGCAAGAGTACATAACTCCATCTAGGATTTTTGCTGAATTATGTCCTATTTAAACTTAGAAAACTTGGTTAAGTTTTTCGTACTAGTTCACATTTTGTGTTAAGTGTTTGACACATGGCTTTGAAACTTTTATGACTTATTATAACAGTCTCTTTCTGTAGGCAAGAGTACATAACTCTGTTAACTTTTGTGACTGAATTATTGCACTTTTGGGACTTGGATATTGGTACAATTTTTGTACAAGTTCATGTCTTGTCAAAACTATTTGACATGTGGCTTTGAAACTTTGAACACTTGCTTATCATCATGATTTCCATCTGTAGGCAAGAGTGCATAACTCTGTCAAGTATTTTGGCTGCTGAATTATGGCCTTTTTTGGTCTTGGAAATTGGTTCAGTTTTCATACAAGTTATAGTTTTGTCAAAACTATTTGACATGTGACTTTGAAACATTTAACTCTTGTTTATCGTCATAAATCCCATCTGTAGGCAAGAGTAAATAACTCTGTCAACTATTTTGGCTGAATTTTGGCCCTTCTTGGACTTGGAAACCAGTTAAGGTTTTCATACAAGTCCATATTTTGCCAATCTGTTTGCTGTTTGTCATATGGCTTTCAAACTTTGCCCACTTGTTAATCATCATAGTCGACATATGTAGGCAAGACAACATAACTAGGATAAGGACTTTAGCTCAGTTTTGATCCTTTTTGACATAGAAATAAGTTATTTTTTCATACCATTCTATATTTTGTCTAAACTGTTTGATATATGGCTTTGAAACTTTGAACACTTGTTTACCATCATGGTCACACACTGTCATATAGTGCAAGACGTATCTAAATTCACAAATGCAGGTACATTGTTTGTCTTATTTTTTCTTTTTCTTTTGTCTGAAAATCTCTGGTAATATTTTGACCCTATACTTCTATGAATGCTTTGAATAGTCGAGCGCGCTGTCATAGACAGCTCTTGTTATCCATTCCTTCTATCTACCGAAGGGCGTAAGTTGATTAACAATGATCTACGTGCGTCCATCCATCCGTATGCAAAACTTGTACGGACGGTGTCTATTTGTAGCAGTCAACACTAACAAAAAGTATTATGCTGCTTTTATGGAATTTCACACCGTAGACACGTGACATGATACTTAACCAACAGGACTGAACAGTCTTAATGCTTAGTGTCAAGCGAAGAAGCTACGGTTAAGTTTTTTTCAAATATGTGGTGTGACGTAGCCAGAAGGCGAGCACACGACCCCCGCATTAGAAGTGGGTTCGCTGTCACCAGAAGGAACTTCAATTGTCAATTACTTTGTTCTACATTTATTATAATATCATCTTAATTTTTTTTCTTTCATTTGGCTTCAAAATTTATCGACGTTAACGTTAATTTAAACTAAAAGTGATATCACTACTGACATTCTACACCTGGTTTGAAATTAACATGATAACGTATGTTACATTGTTACTTTACAGTACTGTGAAATCATTTTTATTCGCGTAGGACGAATTTTCGCGTATTTCGCGCTAGAACCGATGCGCGAATTTAAGACCGCGCTATTATTATTTTTTAATTTATTTTTTTAATTTATAAATTGAAAATGCGCGAATTTAAGCCCTCGCAAAACAGTCCTTTTTCACGTTTGCGCGAAATTTCATGCCAGCGAATTTAAATGATTTCACAGTATTTTAAAATGAGAATGTAATAATATGTACTGCAATCACTAAAACCTTTTTGACTTTTTATTAACTTTATTGTAACTGATAAAGCTCAATGAAATTTTGTCTAATTGTTATTGTGGTTATTTAGTTAAAATATTATAATAACTAAACATTGTTTCCAATTTGCAGTTGTGCAGTTTGCGGGTATATCATTGCAAAACAATAATTTTTGCAAAACCCATCATCGCCATTTGTCATTGACTTAGTAAATTGTGTGTATGCTTCATTTGGAGTTCAAAGTTTACGGAGCAATTATAATTGGCGCACTTTTGTATTATTTTTAAAATATCTGTGTTAAAAAATGAAATTGTTAAAATGTCAAACTGGACTTATTTTTCAAATTCTGATTAGTATATATAAGGCGTTCAATTTGATTTTTAGAAAGAACTATTTAAACTTTTCCAGTATATTAAAGTACTAGACATTTTTCCGGGCAAAAACGATCGAATTTAAACGATAATAAATACAATAATGGTATATAAGAACATTTAGAACATTACATAGCTGTCCTTTGAGAATATCTGATCCATATGGAATGTTGCATATTTTACTAGAAGTATTTCCGCTTTGAATTATTTACAACATGACTTTACCCAGTTTAATAATTTTTGCAACATTTAGAACGGGATGATTTTATTATTCATCAACTTTGCATAATGATATGAACGTTATTCTCATGTCATATAATTGAGCGCTTTTCTTATACTTCTTTCAATTAAATAAAAGAATATCCAATTGGACTTATGTACAACTGTAATATTTTCTTGACAGAAAAGAAAAACTGGAACTTGTATTTTCTGACACCGGTGGATCAAACCTAATTAGATTAAATATTTGTTGTAAAAATAAAAATAAAAGAAACCAAAACTTAGTCTAGCAGAATATCACCAAAAGGTAAGTCTGTTATAATTGTGAGAGTAATCAAAGTATAACGTCTAGATGTTTAATAAATTTGAGCACCTAAGAAAAACACGTTTCGAGATTTAAAAGAAAACAACTCACAACCAAAGAATAATGTGAAAATAGCTCTTCTGGGATCTTACATGGTTTCATTTGGAAAGTCTCACTTTTAGAAATAAATATAAGATAATTCATCTTTATCGTACAGCGGTAAATTTGCATGTAACGGTAGAAATTATAGAAAATCACAACAAACGAAATAAGTGTTACCGAGACACAAACATCTAAATAAATCCATTTGTAGATACATATTAAAAATAAAAAAAAACAAATCTTTGAGCACACTAAATAAGTGAGATGAATTGCACAAGTTTTGCTTTTTGGATACTTATCGGATGACCAGCAATATATTTCTCTAAAACAGCTTGTACTAAATGGTGCAAGGTCGTTCACATAACATTATGGGAAACAAGTTAATACATGAAATCATTCTCGGATCGGTAAGATCGATCGAAAATGACAATTTTCCTTTGAAGACTCGGCGAGTTTATGTATTATAGCAAAATGGGATAATATAATTGCAATGTCATTGTGTGGTGAGGATAAACACATTCAATTTGATAAAGTCGGATTAAAGCAGCATGCCTCCAGATTTGGCTTAAAAATAATCTTTCTTTCAAATTGAAGTTTGGTCAAATTATGAACATTAGAATATGAAATTTTGTTTCTAAAATATTTTAAAAGTTCCAAATCAAGAAAAAAAAAGATGACCGCGTCGGGAATCGAACCCCGGACCGCCACGGCAATAAAGACATTTTCCCGTCGTCGTAACCAATAGCGCTATAGCTGAAGTAGTGAATAATGCCTTCAAAGTATAGATATTTATAATCGAGACAATTTACATGGAGTAAAAGCGTGACAAACGCTATTCGATTTTCATCGTAAAAAGTAGTAAAAACAGCAAATTCTCATGTGTTTCCGTAACATAAAGTTTGTCAGTAATTAAGTCTTAAAGCCTTCTTAAGAAATATAGCATTTACTTCAAGATATCTAAAAAATAATTTGTTTTTTGTTGTTGAACGATCTGGAGGCTTGCTGCTTTAAATTCAAATAGTTACCGTTTCCTAAAATCGGTTTGTAGAAACAATATGTTTCAAATAAATTTGGATTTAAATTTGCATAGCGTGGTCCTATGAAAATATTCTCAACATAAATTGTTGTGTTGGCAAATTGTGGACACTCAGCTCCAGCACTCTACAAAATAAAACAATAGAGTTGTCAATCCAGGGAATAATATCATAGGCTTTACTGATATCTGTATCAAAACACATATCTAGACTATCTAGACTTTAATCATAAAATTTAGAAAAATATGGCAATCGCAGTTACTTTAGAGTCTCTATTCTTATTGTTGAGAATCTAGTGTGCCCATCCGTCTGGAAACAATTGTTGCCACTGTTGTTTTTGAGTACGCAATAGTTTGTCATACTTCTTTCCACCATGAACTTATTTCAAAAGTGATATCAACTATAAGGCATACAATGTTTGTATCTACAGAATTTAAAAAAGTACACTTACATACCTGAATAAACATGAAATTAGAAGTAAAGTGTATGTCTGTTTTTCCGTGTTCAGTGCCACTGATTTTACCAGGAATGCTTACACACAGTAGAAAATGTAAAAGTGCTGAAAAGTACATGTTTAATAACATACAAAACAATTTATGTGGTATGGCGACTTCAAAAATTTATAGGGGCTGGCACCATGGAATCATGAACTGACAGCTCCCGGATATCAAAGAATTTGTCAATCGCGAATCATGTAAATTAAGCAGACATAGATGTTGAAATTGATTAGGAGAAAATAATAGAGTTTATCTGTTTTGAACACTGCACGTTTTACTAGGGAACTTGTAACAGGCGGCTTAGTATATCTAAACAGTTATAATCACACACACACGCACACACACACACACACAACAACAACTTTTTTTTTTTTAATTCCCTTCCAATTTTCAGAACGATACGTATTTTGTTTTATTTTACAAGTCGCAATTTTAGTTACATAAACTGTACTATCATATAGTTAATACATTTTTTCATTTTAATATCATTTTGAAAAATGCATATATATTTTAAGATTGATAAATTACAGAATTTAATTATGAGGAGCAGCACAACAATGTTGTCCTTATATATAAGAAAAAAATCTAAACTGACCATATCTTTAAAAAAAAATCAGACTTAACGCTTAAGCTTCTCCATAATTTATGTTCGCCCGCTCAAAACATCCAAACCCTCTATGTGTGATTTTTGCAACTAGAAAGATTTCCTATTTTATTTAAAGGTTAAATAATATCGATTCTATATACCTCCACGCTGTAAGCATAATACAGAGTTTATCTTGTGAGTAGGCCTTTATGTCTATCTGTATTTTTGTTCGATTACCGTATATTATGCATTCTAAAGGTATTATAGACACATTACTCTTACACGCTTCATTTACACCAAAATATAAATAAGAACGGAAATAGCCGAATTTCATAACGAGTCCATTACCTTAAGTAAACATGACGGTTCAAACGAATCTCCAGTGTGTTTTAAGTCGTCCCAATTTGTTGCCCTATTTTACAATAGTGTTTGGAAGTGTGACGTAATTTTGCGATAAAATCACTGTCTGTGAGCCACTTCACTTGAAAACGGCATGATGGTGAGATGAAAACTAATACGACACGATACATGCAAATATTTGGTGGGTGTCTATCAGATGTAGATCCTTGGTGTTGTGTAAGAATCTCAAACAGCAATTTAGATGTTGCGCGTTTGTGAATTTATCAGTCAAGTCGGTATTTTGTGTATATTATTTGTTAAGTATAGCATCAAAAAGGACATTTCCACTATTATTAAAAGCACTACAGTGCCTTAACCATTTTACTTTATTCACTTTTTTGACGTGTATGTTGTTTAACATTTGAAGTGTGTTGTACTTTAGGCAATATCGTAGCAAAAAAATGTATACTTGCCAGTATCGTTTTGTTCTTCAACTTTAAAGTCCGGCACAAAACCATCGACATACCAGTTTGATATACTTGGAAACGCTTTGCTATGTTTCTGGCTTTGGAAACCTATATTTTGTGTGGAATTGTTTCGTTACATTTTAATGTGTTGAAATAAAAGTCAGTAATGAAATTACTTAAAAATAAAATGCAGACAATTTGCCTTTAAAGTTTATCACTGTTATTTTAAAGGTTCAACGAAATTATAAAAATGTACGTTGAAAGGTCCTGACAACAGTTTACAAGCAATGCAAATGGAAATATACACTTTCAAGATATCTCTGTCTCGTTCAGATTTTTCTATCTTGTTCTAAATGAAATTGGAACTGAAAAGCATTTTTACGCACCTTTAGGACAACTATTGTTTGTCCCATAAAAGCTGTATTCACCATTTGGCCATGTGCCCGAGCCTGTGGATTCATTAGTGTGAAGCTTATGGCAAAAATTTATCTTGAAATTTGCGTCTCGAAATGGACCATACACAAACGTCTGAAAGTCGGGCCATTTTGTCAATGCAACGTCGCGGTAATAACTATAGTTGTCGGATACAGACTGATTTTCAGACTTAACATGATTATTTGCAAAAACCGCCTGTGCTTTTGTCCATGTTATTGACAGAACACCCCGCTCCCATCTTTGAGACCTAGACTCTGGACAACCATAAACGGTCATAGGCAAGGCATATGGTCCTGGCGGCCATTCACTTGTCTTTGCGTTGTCATCTGAAAATTAAATTGTACTCGTTATGCACAAATGAACATTATTTTAAATTTTATTACCGTAAAATCTTAAACGACTACTGCTTGTTGTGCTTAGGTATTTGTTGCAGCTCTCAGACAGATACACAATATTTGGAGAGACTGTTCCAAATACAAGTATTCCGGATGCTATAGCTTAGCGCTTTGTGAATAGATCCGGTGCTTCTTTAACGCGCTCGGTGTAATGCATATGAGGGATTATTAGACGGACTCTGTTTTTCTTTTCTGTCAGTGAAATATACATTAGTGTTCATGAGTTCCATTGGTTTATTTATAATCGGTAAATTTTATTTACACAAGCACAATGGTGACAATCAGACAGATGGCCGGACAAAATAAGATAAAAAGTCGTATCCCCTGATAAAAATGTATCTACGATTTGAAAAACCGAATTTAATCTTTCATTTTATTATTTTCGTTTGTTTTGTTTTTTTACGAAGTTAAGCTATAGTTCTACTTCCATAAAATGTTAAATTTCCATTTGACGACAGTTATCCTTTGTGTTACATTATTTGCAAAGTATCCTTCTTTTAAATGTTTCAAAAAAGATTGTAGCATCTGCCGCAATTCTAAAATGATGAAATGAAATGATGAATATTACAAAATTCTACAAAGGTTGATACAAATATATGATACCCATTGTAACGTTTTTGTAATTTATCATTGTTGGATAAACAATTTACATTTCGTATCAAACTTTGTGAAAGTTAACCACACTGAAAACAAAAATGATACCTTTAGTTCTACCAAACAAAAGCTGAAATTTCATTTGCAGTAATGATTCTTAAAGACGTTAGATTTATTAAGAGAGAGAGAGAGAGAGAGAGAGAGAGAGAGAGTTTCTCTCTGTATGCCGTTTTACTATATTTTGATATCTAAAATTCATTTTGTAATATTATTGATTTGTCTTATACATGTAATATTATTTGTTTTATAATATTAGATAATTTTGTTCATTTATTGATATCACTAATTCATTCTGTGATTTCAATCAATGATTTTAATGACATCATAAAATAGAATTGAATTTATAGTATCAAAATGATTTTAAGATATCAGCAATAGTTTTTGATATTATAAAATGCAGTTGAACGTACTATAACAAACATTTAGAGACTTCCTGTTAAAAATTTAAAACAAGAGGGACATGATGACCCTGTATCGCTCACCGGAGTAATATGAGCTTAGCCTACACGTCTCAAATGTCAAACTGATGCTAAAATATTAAGAAAGTAGGTCAGTAGGTCACATTGATGGTCACTGAAAGTTAGTTTTAAGCTTAGTGTGCCAAAATACACATACTATCCAAATTTCAAGGCTGTATCTTAAAAAAAAAACAAGAAAGTAGGTCAGTAGGTCAAAGTCACATTCAGGTGACCCCTAATCACTTGGGGTCATCATGTAATTATAATTAAACAGTCTAGGAAATATGATCTGATAATGGTTTAAGTATTTTTCCTATATAACTCATATAACAAGTGACCGCCAGGTTGGGGCCTCTTTTCACCCCAGGTGCATAATTTGAACAATCTTGTTAAAGATCCACTAGTCAGTGCTACAAAACAAATATCAAAGGTATATGCCTTGAACTTTCAGATTTTTTTTCCTATATAAGTCTATGTTAAACTTTGGACCCCTACAACATGGCCTCTTGTCACCCTAGGGGCATAATTGAACACTTTTGGTAGAGGAACACTAGGCAATGCAACTGAAGCCCTCAACAGACGGTAGGTTTTTGTTGTACAACACTAATTATCTCAAAGATGTACAAGTTTGAAATTGTACATTTTTCACATACAGACAGTATTCCATTCTCATAAAAATCACAGAGATTTACCTAGTAAACATAGTGCATCAGGTACTGAAAAAAATGTAACTATTAATAGTAAAAATAATATTCACCTTTTTATGTTCCACAAATTTGATTACGTATGACACAAATGAGTCACGCCATGAGAAAACCAACATAGTGGCTTTGCGACCAGCATGGATGCAGACCAGCCTGTGCATCCGTGCAGTCTGGTCATGGTCAATGATGTTTGCTTTCAAACTCTATTACAATTAGAGAAACTGTTAGGGAACAGCATGGACCAGACTCGGAAACGCACTATGTTGGTTTTCTCATGGTGCGGCTCAAATCATTTAACTTTTCAGTGTCATCCTTTTTCTATTATGCATTAGAAGCCATTTTATATTAAGCTTTGTGTTTATTTTTTGGGCAGTTGTTTCTGGAATTTCATTCACTTGCCTCTTATCAACTAATTATTTACCAATTTGTTGCTTGTCAACGTGGGTGGTACGTAAGGCAAAACTTACGAAATAGAACATGTCCTAATCTGTAAGTCAAGACATCAAGGAATAGCATCGTACACACGGTAATATTTGGCTGTACATCTTGAATTTAATTGGTGTTGTTCAACAAAAACTTACCGTCTGTAGAGAGCTTGACCAAATATCAAAGGCCTTATTCTTGCAGTTTCAAGCAAGAAGCTTTTTTTAAGTTTTTCCTATATAAGTCTATATAAAACTTTGGACCCCCTGGGTGGGGTCGTCTCTTTTCAACTCAGGTGCATAATTTGAAAGATCTTGGTAGAGGACTACTAGGCAATGCTACATAGCAAATATCAAAGGCCTAGGTCTTGTGGTTTCAGACAAGAATATTTTTAAAATATTTTTATAATATAAGTCTATAAAGTCTAAAGTCTATAAGTTTTGCAAGAGCTTGCTCAAAGATAGATGATTTTAATGACAGAAATCTTCATATTACCAAGAAATTGTTACAACAGGGTTACCGTTATCATAAGCTTTCAGTAAATTTTACTTCAGATCGTCGGAACTGTTAGAAAAATACAATAGGAACCTAAAAACACTTTTAAAACTTGGACTTACACTCCTGGAATATTATGGAGATGAAGTGTATAGAATTCGGAAAATTAAACATAGTCATTATTTTAATCAAATATTTGTAAAATGGGTTAAAAAGTTGATGAAAAGAGGATACGATGCGAAAATCGTGAAGCACTGTGCATGTTTAGTGATTGATTCCTTTACAGTTAATCGCTACGCTTTCCTATTTGATGGTGCGATGACTAATAAAGTGTAAGACTCCATGATGCTTTTCTTCTTAATCCTACATACAATGGACGGAGGGAGTTGATTTTTGTCTTGCAGTTTTCTTAGTCGTGCCCTTTAAAGTTAGACTCTTGGTGTCCTAACTTCAGACAAGTTGTTGAGTACATTGGTGTAATTATATCTTAGATTTACCTTAATTTTATGTTTTATTTTATTAATCTGTTATTTTGTGCTAATGTTAGAGCCTTTCTCAGCGGGGATTTTATTTACATTGTGTTGTCTAACATGTTGAAAATAGGGTAAGTGCGAGGTTGGCAGGCCCTAAACGCGTTTAAACCCCCAGTTTCCTTTATATAGGTTACTGCCCCTATTTCCGACTGGTTTTCTGTCTGTCTTGTATCGTCTGTTGCGTATGTTTTCTTGTTTGTTGTATGCGTTTTTCCTACTCCTTACTCCCCCTATTGCCCCCTCCTTTCAGGTGAGCTAAAAAAGGAAATGTCGTACTTGGCCCAGTGTCTGAGTTGCCGTTAAGTTAAGGGCACGTATCTATATTTCACTGTCATAACTACGCCACATATAATCCTCACCTTTAAATAGGGACTCGTCTAAAATTAAGACTGGGTAAAAACTGATGTTTCTTAAGTTAAGAGCCAGGTACCCCAAAGGTCAAGGTCAGTTGGTCAGTTGGTCAGTTGTTTTGATATTGTTTGCTAATATCTATTTGAACGAATTTCCATTCCATTGTTTCTTCTTAAGTTAACTTCTGATTTTGTATCAGTAAAACTCATATTTGGACTGGTCAAAGCACTAGGGTTATCGTCGTCACATATCAAGGTCGCTCGAGATAATTTCTCACCCAATACCTAGTTTTGTCAAATCTTCATCGTATCAATTTCTTCTAATATTGGGTTGTTTCGTGGTACCTTTATACACAACTCCTTTAATTCACCTCCAATGTTGTTGCATCCCGTCCTATATTGCATCCCAAAGTAATTCATATATTTTTTACACTTTTCCTTGCTAAATCGTCTTTCAATTTCTCGTATTTCTCCCTATTGTTTTTAAGTACCCACAACTGCCTACGTCGTCACGCTCCCGAAATATAAAAAAATGTCAGCTCTTTTCTGTCATATTAAGATTTCAATAAATTTTGCTAATCTATTTACAAACAATTGCATGCTATCCTGTTTTAAATCAATTACAAATAATGTCCGTTAACCGAAAGAAGACTCAAATAATGACGTTCAAACTAATTATTTATTTTTTTTGTCAATTACTTTAGGTTTAAGACGAATATTTACTCTTCGAGAAATTCAAAAGTTTTGCAAACACAAAAGTCTTTAGTAACGTTAAACCATGCTATTATTCATTGGATATTCAATTTTTTACTAAATTAAAAACCTACTAAATCAATAAATTTGACACATGTGTTCTATACATAACTATGTATAACTATCATTATTTGTAAAGTATCACTGCATACATATATCGTATCCAATTATCTTGTATACTTATCAGAAAACTTACAAATATAGCTAAAATCAGTATATGAATAGCAAAATATAAGTAATTTTCTCCAGTCCTTGAATACTACAATTTCATGTGAGTTGTTTAGAGAGGCGTTGGTAAAACACATGAAAAATTTAAGGATCATAATATTCATGCTCAAAATTACTTTGATAGAGTATTGTAATTTTTTGTTATTGTCACTGTCATTTACAATTTTTTAAAGGAAAACAAAATATGTGGCACCAGTTTCTTTTTAAAATGTGTTAGTATTTTTTTAAGATCTATAAAGGCAGACTTATTCATACTTATTACACCATTAAAACATTTATGAATACAACATTCCTCACTCTCAATACCGGGTTTGGAAAGTTTGTAGTTGTATTCTAATTTATCATTGTAATATGTCGTAAATATTGTTGATACAGTACTGCAATGAAATATATACTCACGTAGGTAGCATTGAAAACAACTAAAAAAGCTAAATACTATTTATAAAATCTTCATGGTTTGCTTTTACTAGGTACAAAATGATTTGACGTAAGCTTCAGATTATGTAAGATGTTCAGAAGACTGTCTTTAATTTCACAAAGTCATCAAGCATGTGTGTAACCTATCTAAATCTAACATTTGTATCATTCTCTAGTCAACGCAATACTGTTTACATCTTCTATAACTGTTGACTTTAAGTTTATATAATAATTCTTAACAGATGAAATATAACCATCTTGTTTGAAAGATGAATATACAAAGCCAATTAAGCACTCTGCTATGCCGATAAAAGTAGTTTTCTTTCGATGATAGCAGTATTACATGTCTCTTTTCACTAAATGATGGTAGTAATTAATTTCTATTTTACCAGGAGAACAAAGTTTTGTACATTATTACCGCATCACGGAAATTAATTCAAAATCTGTTAGTATTCTATCAAATATCAAGCAATCGTATACAGCATGAATTGTTTTCTTACAGTATTTAGTAAAAAAAAGCTGTTTTCTGATGTCGCTTGGCTCAAACGATATCCTTAATTCTGATGTTATTGAAATAAAAGACATGGTAAAAGGTATGTCATTCTTCTACAGTTTCTCTTGGTATTATATAATACAGTTAGGTAATTTAGAAGCTCAGTCATACTTGTAGCACTTGTAAAATGACATTTAAATGAATACTTTATCTCTAGTTTGTTCTGTTAGGCAAATGTATGTTATCTTTATTGTTTTACCGAATGAAATTGGATAACGTTTATTTTATTTTATTATTTTTGTTTTTGAATGACCGTTACCAGTACATTTTTGGTATACGTATCTGCATAATCTATAAAACTCAATGTCTTTTAACTACAGTATCCTATCGTCATAAATATATATTTCTACTGATTAAAATGCAGCAAACTGATTCTGACTGAGTTTTCACGACGAAGTGATAATGTTTGTCTGCATGATGGGCTTTCATCTGTATGGTATACTGATTTGAAGAATCCATTATACCAAATAATTTTTAGGCATTCCTTACAGATAGCTTTTCGGCCAAGAATAAGTCACGTACTTTAAGAATATATTTCGCATTCCTTTGCACACGTAGTTTTCCAGTCTAGAAATTAGTCATGTGTAATAACTGACAGGTTACAATCTTTCGCCAAGTTAATGCATTGTCCAGCAATGCATGTTTTAAAATTACTAATCGTTTTGACAACTGACTTACTGGATAAATGACAGGGTAATTATAAACACCCGGTCTTTTGATCACGCCGCATGACTCAAGTCACGAATCATTTCTTTCATAAGCAGAAGTTTTGAGAGAGAAGTTCAGTATCGTTCTGGTACTCAGTTAGGTTAGATGCGTATGTTCGATACTTGCAAAATATATTAGTTAGATTAGGACCGAAGCAAATAACGATGAAGTATTAATGTTAAAGTTTAGAGATTATTTGAAATAACAGACTGAGTTTATGTTAGAGAATTATGAAGAAAGACATTGATGTATATATTGTCTTAGAACTTAGTACAATATTAAATAGTAGTTATAAAAGAGTAGTTGTTAGTACCTATTTATTTATTTGTTTCTTAACATTTCAGTAGAAAATAATATTTCGAACCCATTCACCATTTCAATGATAGAAAAAGATTATTCAGCCAATGTATAATCTCTTGTTAATAAAAAGTTTTTCAGTTGCTAATGCGGATACTGTGACAAAATATCCTTTGATTACATCTATAAGGAGATCCCTTGGAAGTACAAGATGCAATCGAGCAAATATAGTAGCAGGCTCATTTGATTGAGATTGTTCATGAAAAGTAATGGAATGTGCAACACCCTTTACGCCGCCAAGCATAGTCTTAAGCGGAACTCTATGATCCAATAAAAGTAAATGGAATCCATGATTCCGAAGAAGAAGAAAATATAATAACACTGAGAATGAATGTTTCGAATATAAATATTAACTCTACAGGAAAGTCAAACAATATACACTTTTGAAAAAAGACCCGTAAAAGTTTAGAGGTACATAACATTTACGGGCGAGAAACGTTGAAGAACTGGTAATCAGGAGTCGTATGAATAAATTTGCTTTGATATGACAGTGTTACAATGGTATCGGTTTCAGTGTTATTGGCAATAAGCAGATCATTTAAGAAACACAAAACCCTTGTGGAAAAGACAGTCTTAAACATAAAAGCGTACATATAGACAAATGATAATGAACGTAACAGAACAATGCTACACTATCTGAAGAGAACGGCGTTGGTCCGCTTATATTGGTAGCGCCTTTTGTCTAAGAAACTGTTCTATAATCTATAATTTATTTTCACATACAAAAACAAATACATGGCATTTATATAGCACAAAAAATATAAAATATTCTATTGCGCTTTACAATTACTTAACACATATTTAAAATATATACATTCAAAATATGAACAGGATTCTAGAACTTAGATTTAGAGATTTGGACATGTATAAATACTATTTTACGCCACTACTGATATTTTATATTTTAATAAGACTAAACTGATTGTTCATGAAACTGACAAAACAAATGTGTTTTCAGTTTTGATCTAAAGCTGGCTTCAGACTGAATGTCTTTCAGATAGCTAGGTAGATCGTTCCACCATTTGGGACCAACGATGGCCATAGATCTGTCTGTTAATTTTGTTCGCCGTCTAGGGATGTTAAAGTTAATGTCACAAACATTTCCCTCAGATATACTGGAGCTGTACCATTGATGACATGGAAGACCATTACTAAGACTTTGAACATGACTCTAGCCTTAACTGGAAGCCAGTGTAATTCTTTCAGAAGTTCAGCAATTGATTGTTCATAGGAAACATTCATGACTACAAAAGCGACATGATTTTGGACTCGCTGTAGTTTGTTGATTTGGTAAGCTGGAATTTCGGTTAATAAATTGTAGCAGAAGTGAATGTGAGAATGAACCAATCCATGCACTAACGATTGAGTTGACTTTTGAGTGAGATGTTTCCGTATAGCCCTAAGGTTTCGTAACTGCACATGAGCTATCTGACACTTTTTCTTGATGTGATGGTCAAAGTTGAGTGTATTGGTCATAGTTACACCAAGGTCTCTGACATGATCGACGCATTTTAACTCACACCCAACAACGTTTACACTTGTGATGTTCAATTTCGCTAACTGTTGTCTGGTTCCATACATAATTATTTCAGTTTTAGACTGATTCATTTTCAGTTTGAAGGTCGTCATCCATTTCATAATTTCATTGAGACAACTGTCGAGTTGTTGAAGAACAGTTGTCTCATTTTAGAATTTCCCTCTTGAATTTTTAACGCAATCTTGTGGTCATCCGCGTATCCATAGAGATCGGCTTGATATTTCTGCACTACTCGTTTAAGAGCCGATATATACAGGATAAAGATCACAGATGCTGACTGTTCGACTGAAACTTTCATTGTTCTATTCTTGAGATAAGATTCTATCCATTTCAAGGGAGTGCTATGTATACCAAATTCATCTTAAGGGATTTGAATCAGTATCAAGATATCGATGGTATCGAACGCTGCACTCAAGTCGATCATGACCACGACTGTTACTTGATTTTTATCTATGGTTTCCAAAAGATCATTATACATTTTGACCATTGCTGTTTCAACCCGATGATATTTTCTATAAGCACTTTACTAAACTGGGAAGAGATTGTTAGATTCAATATGCTTATTGATTTGGTTTAGTGCAGCTTTTTCAAGAATTTTGGAGAGGGATGTTAAATTTGACACCGGGCGATAGTATTGCAGTTCAGGTGGGAGACCTTTCTTCTTCAACAAAGGTTTTATGCACTTTTCCATTCCTCAGGGAACACATCAGATAGCATTGATAGATTTACAATTTCATTTACAACGGGAGCAAGTTATGAAAAATGCTCCTTTAGTTTCTTAGTTGGAATCACATCAAGTTCACAAGTTGTAGATTTTGATGCATACACAAGTTTCAAAATATCGTTTTAGGAAAGTGGTTTGAACGCAGTAAATTTATTCATAATCGCAGGTGGATTTGAGTAGGAAGAATTACAATTGCTGGGTGTTTTAATTGGTATGCTGTCAAGATCATTTCTCAACTTGATTTTTTTATCAGCAAAGTATCGTAGGAAGTCATTTGCCAAAGATACTGCACTTGTATGTAATGGGAGTGGTTTGTTTAACCTTCTCAGTAAATCTGATGTAACAGCATATAGCTTTTTGATGTACTCATCCTTGGCCCTAGAAAGTTCTGCACTATATATATTTCTTACACCACTATATACTTTCTTTGAAAGGCCAGATTTGTCATTCATAAAGATTTTCTCTATTGATCGTTTGTATTGTTTCAGCTGTTTTAGGTATCCTGAGTACCAAGGAACTGTCGGTCTACAGAGAATAGTTCTTTCCTTTAGAGGGGCATGTTTCTGAACAATGTCTGACGTGATTCTAGTGAACTCAGACACGAGATCGTTGACATTGGATGAGTTCACTACAATGTTATTTAATTGTCCGAATTCTGCTTGTAATATGTCACTAGATACAGATTTCCAATTGCGAGATTCTGATCAATGGCGGACCACACTGTTCAATGTAACAACTAACAAAGCAGTGGTCAGAGATGTAATAGTCTGACAAAGGTTCTGAGACATTCACACGTTTGTCTTCTAGCTTTGTGGTCATCAGGTCAAGAATATGACAACCAAAATGAGTTGGAGCATTGACTTTTGAACCAGTTCAAGAAACTCAGTGAATTCTGTCATAAACATAGCTTGAGTTACTGGGTGTCTCTCCGAAACGGGGTCTATATATACCATAGATGCAGAGGATGAATGATTGACTACATACTTTCCATTCAGTACATTCAAAGGACTGAAAGATTTTTGCTTGGCATGTTGACACTTTGAGATTGTTTCTCTATAATAGGGCAAGTCCTCCACCTTTACGGTCGGGTCTCGGGACATCATCAAAGCAGTAACCATCCTGAGACAATCCCCACCCCCTGACAACGTCATCACCATCCGGCTGTAGCCACGTTTCAGCGATCACACAGAGGTCTATACCCTCCTCCGATATGTGCTGGAGAAGGTCTGTTTTTTTCTGTCAATGATTTCAAATTTTAGCAAAATAGAACCCACAAATAATGTTATTAGAGCACTATTCCTGGTAAATTTGAACATTCCTTGTATTTGAATATCAGTATCGTCTTATCTCATGTTTAAGGAATCCATTTTTGGCTACTTTTTTACCTCAAGTTAGAAGTGTGTGTGTGTGTGCGTGCGTGCGTGAAACTGTTTTTATAAAAAATACAGATTTAATCACTTTCTGAAATCATTGGCAACAAAGTATTGACATGAAAATCTAAATGACTTATTTAAAAGTTTATTTTGTCAGGCATATATAGATGAAGTGTTTACAAGTATCTACAATTGATTTTATTGATTTAAAGTACCAGTATATTAAAATTACAAATACACAATGAAACATGAAATAATTTGTTATCATATCAGGATTCGTATAACATTTCTGTCTCATTTTTTATTAAAGAATTATAGACACTTTTTGTCAGAATGTGATATATATTGTCGGCTCTTCTATTTTGCTATTATCAGCATTAGTATCATATCTACATGAAATGCTCAGAAGCGATGGTGCTAATAGTTACCCTAGCTTCGAATCCAACGTTTTGCTAGTTCAGATACTGAAAGTTTTCTTGTTAAGGTTTAAAAGAAATGATTATTTTAACTTTGTCTTTATTTTGATGATTAAATGATCCCCCAGGATATGATAGCGACGTAAGATGCTTTAAAATATCTATATCCTGGGCTTGCATTATCTCGGATATATTTCCAATAGATAATTTTAATTCTGTTAATTACAAATATAGTATAAATGGTACTTAAGTATATCGTATGAAGTTAAGGAGAATGGACGAATGATTTGAGTACAAGCTGACGCTCTCCAAAAATTTAGATGAAAGATTAACGAAACTAGCAGATAATACATGTGTACTTCCAGTCACCATCCATAAGATTTCTGTGAACAAAAACTGCACGCATTATGTGCAATTTATTATATTTTCTATTATCGGCGGAGTCATGATACGTTGTGTTTCTGCCGCGACGTTTAAACGGGAATAAACAGGGTGAATAAGGAACTTCACACCGGGCCATTCAAGCTTTGACTGGTGGAAGAAAATCCTAGGCATTACTGCAAGTATATATACCCACCTAAATAGAACTGCAAACCTTCAATAAAACACATGGAGGTATACCTCACTTAAAATAATTTAACTACCCATCATCTAAGGAAAAAAGACATGACTAGGGCGAGACTCTATGTTTTGAAATGGTAGCGCGTTCGGGGTAAGTAGCTTAAATAATAAAAAAAAACATGCTGGGAACTGTTTGACAATGTAATTTTGCTGCAAGGATAGGAGGCTTACATGTTACACCCACAAAATAGTGAATATTACTGTGGGAATAAATATTTCGACATTGAAACAATATTTAAAAATGAATGAAAGAATGAATGAATGAATGAATGAATAAATAAATAAATGAATGAATGAATGAATGAATGAACGAACGAACGAACGAACGATTGGACGGACGGACGGACGAACGAATGAATGAATGAACCCATGAATGAATAAATGAAGGAAGGAAGGAAGGAAGGACGGACGGACGCATAAATGGAATGATATGCATCAATCGAATCGTTGAAATTATTATTAACTTTAATATAAATTAATTGCAACTATGTCAAACTACATTACACACTCATTTGAAAAATTCTTGAAAATTAAATGCATATAATTGAAATAATTTTTGCTTTTTATACAAATTATCTCACGCACGTGTATGAACTATTTATATTTCTGTGATATGACAAAAGTAAGACCCTTTGGTTTAAACAATATTTATTTTCAGCAAATATACAGCAAACATACATTTTCACAAATAAGGACTGAGTAGAAAGCTAAGAAAGTAAGACCCGTTATAGACTATGATTGCAAAAGTAATATATCCTTGTGTTTACATAAAGCTTTCTAAATACATGTAGTGTTTACCTGTCGTTTGTGGGACATCTACGCATTCAATATCATTCGTGTCACCTTGAAAACATTTTGCATTCCTGAATCTTACACTGTGTCTAGAGGCCGCAGTGCAATCTGAAAAATAGATATATCATATTGTATGCTTGTTTTACTGGTTATGTTACCGCCACTCACCTCACACACAGGTTTTATCCAGGCCCCAAATATTACTATAGTAATCGTTTTATAATCAAAATGTATTTTCATGGCTATTTGAAGCAATATGCCTGTAATATCTTACCAACACTGTTTGTATTTGCGGATGGCCTGCCTTTAATTGTACGCCCTGGATGTTTCCTATGCCCATTGCCTCCAGGTTGTCTACTTTTACTATTTAAATTCTGTACACTTACTTAGTAATTGAAATTACAAATGCCTTAATATGCCATTTCTTTTCAACAAAATACTTTCATTGTTTAAATAGATTATAAGAAAGTAGAAAACCGTCATACATAGTATAAACACATGTTGGAAAAATGTTAATATATTTAGTCTGTAATTTTCATGTAAACTAGACAAGTACGTCCAATTAGCGATATCAGGGAATTTTCCCGTTGTTTTGTATCTTTTGACAAATACTTCGGTATAAATTCGGTAATGTGTCTATTTTATCATATTTTGCGTTGTCACTTTCATGTTATGATCTCATTAATATATCCAAATGTATTTACAAATTCTTTTTGTTACATTGTAGCTTAAATCAACACTATCTTAGGAAATAACACGATCAAAAGCGGTCTTAAAAACATGTCTTGTAATACATTTAACATTTACATCCACAATCGAAAACTATCTCTTGTATCATTTCTTTGAAATACAAATAGATTGCAAGAGGCAATACAAATAATCTTATATATAGTTTTCATTGAATGCATTGATAAATTTTTGTTCGTCATGGTATTTTCACATGTTCAATGAAACAATTTAGGGTTGTGTGAGTTTACTTCATAAATGATATTCCTTTAAGTTACGCGAGAAATGATCATAAAGACTTTTTCTATCGTTTCATTAAGCAGCAGCTTGTACGGTATGTACAAGTGTATAAAACAGAGGTTCGGACTGGAAAAAAATGCTCGCTTATCGGAAGTGCGGGGTTCCGGTTTATAGGGTTAATTAAAAAATTGAAAGATATATGGGGATTGCATGACTTGTTCCGTTTGAAGAGGTTTCTGGTATGAAGGGGTTCCAGTTAAGAAGGGTCATCTTGTATTACAATAAAATGTTGATGCATTTTATTTAAGAAAGTAATTAATATATATATCGTCAAGCCTCGATTTTCTTAGACTTTAACTAAAATGTTACAAACTAGTTCCGCCATGAACGGCTCATCAATGTATCTAAATATATAAAAATAGAAGAAGGGGAAATAGTTCTGACATCAAGGTAACAAGGGACGTTCATTTGATGTCAAACAGGGGAGTTAATGACGTTATTTACCTGTAATCAATCTCTTGTGAAATATTCCACATGTTTAATTCTAGTCAAGTTAAAACAGTAAATGAAGTATTATTCTTTCGGTAAACAAGCAGATATACTGTTCGTTTTCATTTCATAAAATGGAAATATTTTAAGTTTTTGTTCTTTTGAACAGCAATAATTATCTTTATGAATACTTACAGGTAGTTGTCTTACCGGTAGGTCAATGAATTATTCTCCTAGTTCTTAATTCGTCTGTAATATTTATTGCAGCCGTGGCATGTTATCAAATAAAGCTCTTTTTTTTTTTTGCACATCAAAGGGTATGTTTTCATATACATAAAATATTAATCAGTTAAAAATTAATTACTTTCTTCTGTTTGGTTACATAGGCTGCAGTTTGGTCTATTGCATTTATAAAATAAGTTGGACACTCCACAGATCACCCCACCCCCTTTGTTCTTTTCCTGGTTATTGATTCCAAAACATTTAGCTTGAGTTGATATTTTCTTCATGTTTTGTTGTTGTTTATTGCTCCTACTGATGTTATTGCATCTTTCAAAATATTTCATTCACAGTTGGATCTGTATCTAAAATTAATACATTTTTAAAAGACAGTAGGTAAGGGTAGATTTCTCGGAAGCACAGAGCACCAAAAACACAGCCCCAGAGCCACGCATTTACATAGTAGGCCCACAACAAAAAGAAGCTGTAATGGAAAAATATTTCAGACGGGTTGCTTCAAACATCCAACAAGTACATATTAATTTATGCTAAATATTGATGGAGGGGAAGGAAATGGTAAGGGGCGAAATGGAGTCTGTGGGAGTGGGGGTAGGGGGGATCCGAAGGGGAAAGTTGAACAAGGACGAATATACAAGGGAATGTCATGTTCTTTAAAAACAGTCGCACTACAACGTAAACCACAACAGCGCAGACACTCATGTACCAAAGATAAACACACAACTACGATTAACTGAATAACATAAAAAAACGAACAAGCAACACATAAGAAAACAGTAGGGCACCGTTATAGACTCACAAGCATACAAACGCACCCACACAAGTAGGAAAAAACAATCAAGTACAGTCTTTGGATTCGGCTGCCAAAACAAAGCGGAGCCACGAAAACTTACTAAAAGTAAAGAGGGAGGGGTGCAAAAAGTAGCGTAAATGCAAGGGAAAGGAGAGGGCAATAGGGGGAGTGGGGCGGAGGAAAAACGCTTACAACAAACAAGAAAACATACGCAACAGATAATACAAGACAGACAAAACAACCAGTTGAAAATAGGAGCACCGCCTTGGAACGGTCAGTAACCTACATAAAGGAAACTTGGGGTTTAAACGCATTTGGGGCATGCCGACCTCACACTTACCCTATTCCCAACAAGTCAGACAAGACAATACTAGTAATTGTAAACAAAAACCAAGACTACATACGTAACACAAAATACGAGATGGAAAATTAATAAAATGTCAACAACAAAGACTATACACGCAATTTATAATGCAAGAGACAGGAAGCAAGTTGAAAATAGGGGCACCGCATTGGAACGGTCAGTAGCCTATATAAAGGAAACTGGGGGTTTACGTTAAACATCTTTTTTATTATTTTGGTTTAATGTAGACATCATAGGTTATTTCATTTAAATCTTTTTTAACCAGTCTGAGAAAGAGTTCCTCTTGGTAAACTATTAGCTAATTCGATTCCTTTTTATTTTACTCTGTGGATAATTTCGGTTTATCAAAGAGTGTTTAAATTCTTCAAGTCTTTTGAATCCGTTACAAATGTAAGTCTTGCAAAGTAACAAGGCCTGTTTCTTAAAGTGTGTCTTGGGTGGCACGAATGAAAGTTTGATATGGTTTAATCTCAGTTTCTTTAATATGACATTGTCAAGAAATGGAAATTGTTGGTCTCTATAATGTATGGTAAAATTAATATCCTTATTAAGTATTTGATTACTTCTATGCCTTATATATGTGAGATATTTGTGCAGAATGTTGTTACGTCAAATGAGACTAATTATGTACATTGTTTAACTTTCTCTGGAATATAATTTAAGAAATTTAGGTCAACTCTTACATGCACATAACTTTTGATTTTAGAAAAAAAAATAGTTTTAACAGAATGTGGATAACATTACTAAAAGTGCATGCTTCAACCATGTTTACTAACATATTTCATTTGACTATATTGGCGAACACAATACATTCTAAAAATTGAATTGGAGCTCTATATATCTTCCTATAGAATGCGTACAAGAATTTGTGGCTTAATATAAATTAAATATTAAATGCGACATTTTAGTTCAGATTTCTGGATGATAACTAGATTATATAACATGCAGACATGTACTTAACAAGCTCAAAATGTCATTGATATTTTATTCAGACTATTTATATAAACACCTGAAGGAGCATTATGGTAGTACATGGAATAAGAATATGAATGGATTTATTCTATTGCTAATTTGTTTTTATATGCCTTGTTTCTTTAGTTAATTCATAGAAATAAAATGTGTGGCAATTATCTGATATAACCATTGAAACATAAAATGATTCAAAAGGAAGTCAATATCTCCTGGAATTTACAAGTCAACAGGTCTTATAAGTTTATTACTTGTAATTCAAAACAAACAATGACTGAAATGAAACGTGAAAATATTATTTTGTATCAACCAAATATACAAACTTCGTAGAATACGGAGGCATACATCACCCCCAAAAATTAAATAAATACTATATTCTTACCTAGAAAAATTATTAGTATAACAATGTTCCGAATATACAAAGACATCTTGTCCTTTCCAAGTTCTGTTTAACAGTACAAAATAAATGCAATGAATTAAACGTTTGATGCAAGATGCGCAGTATTCCTCTGATATAGGATCATAATAGAAAATCCTATAACGTTTTCGTAATACAGATCGATGTTTTCAAAACGCCATCCGAGTCTGCAAATATATGCAGCTGTTTTCCGAGTGCCGTTACTGTCTTAGCTCAGCTGCAATGTTGTTTTTCTTTTCTTTCTTTTTTGTTTTCTTTAAACAAGTGAAATTTTTAACGTCAACGTAAAAATATATTTAATTGCATAATATAAAGACAATATCCAATTTCTACGAAACATAATTGACTCTCTTTAGTTAAATTTAGAGTAATAATTATCTGTCTATGGTTGTGTATTTTATACAGCATATTTCCACAATTTGCCATTAAAAGGAACATCTGAACAATGAGACAGCATAGGATTGCTTACTGGAAGAATTTTGTTTACTTTTTTTCGGATATTAACGCCCTCCTTGAAATTGAATAAAGTTTTCAGTTTCATACTAAGTATTCATGTACTCCTCTTATTAAAATTAAAAGCTCTAACAACTACACAATTAGTCAAATAATATTGTCATAGCTAAAACAAAAATGATCTGTCATGACAACTGTAAAACTAGTCTTACATCAGTCAAAATGCAAGTAAAGCCGAAAGGGTCATTTTGCTTGGGGACACGGAATTACACCACAATCAGAAATGTAAGGTTACACCGCTGTATACATACTAGACAGATTTCTTCAACTAACAGTTTTATAGGAAAACGAAGATCATTATATATGTTACAAATACAGTCAAATATATTTTCAACCATGTTATAGAAGCTTTAACTTGAAAAACACCATTTAACTAAAACATCCAAGGTTCAATATGCTGTCGCTCTCTAGTACTTCAACCATTTGTACGAATATTTGAATCGAGAGCTTAAAGTTTTTAGATTCACATAGTATCTCCATTTTCAATAAAATTTGACATAAATTTGTGACATCAACAAATAGTGCAAACCAATATCAAGCTACATTGTGTATGCTTAACAAAACAGCTAACCTGTCATTTGTATTTTTATAATTTTGGCGCACGTGCAGAGCAAAATTTGTAAAAAGCTTCTCAAAATTACAATAAAATTAAACAATGCTATCTTACACGTCTATTCAACCTGCGACTTAGACCCATTTTTGAGAAGTCGCCAAGATACACTAAACTGTTTAGAATTAACAAACAGGCGGAAATTATTGTGGGGAAATCTTAATATTGTCATTGTCGTGCTTATGAAAAAAGATCATTTGATATGTGTGTGATATTTCATTATGTTCTAGCATAAAGTACATCCATATATTCTTAAAGTTGGTATCCATTCGTTTTCTAAAAACGCAAATTTTATGTGTAATTTTGTGACTTTTTAAACATGGAGTGTTATTTCAGAAAGTATGAAATGAGCCGTGCCATGAGAAAACCAACATAGTGGGTATGCGACCAGCATGGATCCAGACCAGCCTGCGCATCCGCGCAGTCTGGTCAGGCTCCATGCTGTTCGCTTTTAAAGCCTATTGGAATTGGAGAAACTATTAGCGAACAGCATGGATCCTGACCAGACTGCGCGGATGCGCAGGCTGGTCTGGATCCATGCTGGTCGCATACCCACTATGTTGGTTTTCCCATGGCACGGCTCAAATGATGTCTTTGCATGATTTGATTTTTTAAATTTTGATATTGAAATATACTGATCAAAATGTATTTTGATTTGAAAAAAAAGTACATATACTTCCAGTAATTTGTAAGATAATGGAAATTAGTAAATGGCGGATTAACTGTTTGTTCACTATGTTATTATCAATACAATACAATATAATATTCTTTATTACGTCAGGTTACATGTGCAACAACATACAATGTAATAATCAAATCAGAAAAACAAAATACACGTGGGTAACAACCAGAAAGTACATAGCAATTTCCCATGAAAAATGCAACACATCGAACCTGTTATTTGAAGTAGACATCAAACTGGTTTGTAGAAGGTCGTTTGTTCTTTCCTGGTACCTCAGTCATTAAAATTGGACAATCGCAGTGCTGTCTGAAATATATCGTAGTAACTTAAAACCAAAAACGAAATCAGAAAAAAACCGATTGTCCAAAACATGGATACACTGTAAACACCTATAATATAATTATACTAAATACTACCTTCATTGGATTAAAGACATTTTCGGGGGCCTCCGTGGCCGAGTGGTTAAGGTCGCTGACTTCACTTGCCCCTCATCGATGTGGGTTCGAGCCTCAGTCGGGTCGTTGAATTCTTTATGTGAGGAAGCTATCCAGCTGGCTTACGGAAGGTCGGTGGTTCTATTCAGGTGCCTGCTCGTGATGAAATAATGCACGGAGGGGCACCTGGGGTCTTCCTCCACCATTAAAGCTGGAAAGTTGCCATATGACCTATCATGTGTCGGTGCGACGTTAAATAAAAAAAAAAGACATTTTCAAACATACTTTATTTCTGTCAAAGGTAAACAGCGTCATTTAAAGGTGATTAATCAAATTTTGGCAAACTACTGGATTTGTTCAAAACTTAAACATCTGATCAATTACACGTTTCTATGTCCACTGAGTTCTTAATACAAGTTAGATTTTCAGTAAAAGTATTTAAAAATTTGCTCTTCATATCCTTGTTGCCCAACCAACGTTATTTAGTATGAGTATAAATAAAATAGACATATATGCCTCAGGAATAATATGAATATAAGCATTATTGTATAAAAGTTGTTAAAGATTTGCATTGACAAGTGCCAGACAAGTTTCCAGAAGGACACGGAAGCGTTCCAGAAGATCGCGAAGACATGCCAAAACATCCCGATTTTGCGAATTCCGCCTCCGGGAACCCTTCAGGGGCCTAGTGGACGACAGGTCTAAGATGAAAACGTGTCGCATGTAAGACCCAGGTCCGTAGTCAACGTAAAAGGTGCACTTTTGAACTTTGATGATTTTCACTATGTAAGTATGGTGATCGGCCTGTTACTTTGTCATTCATGATGGAATTTTAAAATGGCATAAGCATAAATATTTACCATAACATAACGATCTGTTGTATTAAAAAAATGTACATATGCCTTGAATATCAAGGTCACAGTGCACTTTTGGACATTTTCTTAATAAATGTAAAGTGTATTGATGGTACCGTTTGTGTTGACTAATACCTTCTGAGCAAATAACAGGCTTTTTGTCCCCTTCTAATTTTATGTTCACCTTATCAGAACAACACGCAGAACTCATGTTTCAGGGACGCCGACTCAACGTCACAGTTCAAGGTCATAGGATTTCGTGCCCTCTCCACAAGTCCCAAATCCGTTGAAGCATTTTCTTCAAACTTTGGTCAAATCCTGAAAAAAAATATTCACCCAACCCTCACTCGACCCCCCCCCCCCCCCACCCCCACAAAAAAAAACGCCCCTCAAAAATATTTTCTGGCCAAGATGTTCACTTTTGACCTTGACCTTGCTATTCTGCTGGAGTTATTCTGCTATTCTGCTGGAGTTTTTCTGCTATTCTGTTGAACCGTAATTTGCACACACGAATTCGTCACATGTGTGAAAAATTCGTACGAATTGCTCACACATGTATGACATATTTGTGAAAATTTCATTGGTACTAAGAGGTGGTTAAAATGGGGCTCGAAATTTTCACAAAACATTGTACTTGTGTCATATTCATTCGTATTTGTCACGCAGTGTGTGAGGAATTCATACGAAAATTTCACACGTGTAACAAATTCGTTTGTGTGAAAATCACGGTTCAACACAGCTGCATCTAACTTGGAAAATTCAAACTGTTGTTTTACAATCGTTCAACGGGTGTAAAATGAAATCTACAACTGAAAAATCAATGATAATGAATAAAATCTACAGATATTAATTTGAAATTATCACGACTGTGATTTTGAACAAAAATACAGATCTTCTACAGCTGTAAAATTTCGTACAGTAGAGATGGTACCTAAGCCTGTTTTTCGTCGATAATATTTTATTAATTATGCCCCCCCACTCCCCCCTTTTGCTGAGAGTTATACTTATATTGTGTTTTGATACACTTGATATTTACCTCTCTTATTACTTAATATTTTTGACTCAGACTCGAGCTATTGTACAATATCTTCATCCACCATTGAAGTCATTAAACAATCCAGTGACAGGTCCAGTTTCCTCAGATATGCCCAGTTTTACTTTCCAGCATCAAAATAGTCGAGCGTGCCGTCTCCTGTGACAGCTCTTGTTATTTTTTTTACTTAGTCACAGGTATATGCTGTAAATAAAGAAAGGCATTACACTGCATTTTGTAATTTCCTGTTAATAGATTGTTTGAAACATTTAAGATTTATAATTTGCTAAACTCTAAATACATTTTAGATTCTAAGTTTGGTTATTTTAGAATCATACTTTTCTGGCCATGTTGCCTTATAAAGATAATAGTTATATTAACAATCAGTTTTATAAACCTCATTTGCTTAAGGCATTACAGCTGTAAAATAATTGCAGTGTAAATTATGTGTATTTCAGGACACCCTTAAATTTTTATTACCTCCCTTTTCCTTATGCAATATTTATTGTATTTGAAATATTTTTGAATTTTTATGTTATCTCTTTCCCAATATTATTATTAAATCATGAAAGATACAGAATGGAAATGTGGAAGAAGATAAAACTATGTAAAGTTAAAATACTAGATTTTAAAAAAATGTAAGCTGCTACATTTTATGAAAAAAATATTTTCTTGAGTTATATGCAACTTACGTCCAACCTTTATAAGTTTACTTTAAATGTATTATAAATACATTAACATGTGTTGATATTTTCTTTAACTTTGCTCCACAATTTAGCTTATGTTACAGGATTTCAACTTAACAAATGTTTACTTTACCTTTATTAGATTATTAAATAAATAACTCAGTAATCTCTATGTGCAAGCTAAATTGTATTAAATTTGTAAAATTGTTCATGCATTCATTTATCAATAGACACTAGTCATATATATCTGTTTATTTTTTTAAAATTTATTTTGATGATATGGACATATTTCTATCAGTAATAAAGGGAGATAATTTAAATGACATGAACAAAGAATGTGATATCTGTGTGTAGATTTGTAATTTCTGCTATAGTTTTTTTATTAAATTTTTTATATTTTATGTATCCATTTGAATATAACTTTGATTATTAAACACCATATGAAGCCTTGACAACTTGCGTATGTTTTTATTTTTTTCAGTATAAAGTACCATGACTTTTGAAATAGACCATAAATGGGGAAACACCTTCGAATCTATAAATAGTTTTCCCAGGTAGTTAAATAATGTAGAAAGAGTTATCTTTCACTGACATCACTTTTTGAGATGGGACAAAATTTTTCACGTTCGTTTTATCTCGGATGCTCACGAAAGAAAAAGCACACAAAAATAGATATGAATTAATATATCTCCTCAAATATTTTTGCTTTCAAATGTTGTAATTTGATGTTAGAACCTTGTAAAAATATAACTTATAGCGCTAATAGATGTATAATGCGCCGTGACGTAATAAAGCTGTGACATCACCAAATTGAATGGAGAAAAGCAAATCGATAATATAGGTCAGAGGGTGACTTTCTTCAGGTAGTCAAGTTAGTGCGAAGTGCTCATAACATGACATATAGCGTATAACACAAAAACAAGCATAAGAATAAATGTTCTATTTGGAAATATTTTTCTTTTCGCGCTTTAATCTTCATTGTGCTGGTACATCTTATCTGAAAGACCAAAGTACCTCATTAGATTCTACGCCTATTTTAAATAGTTGACTCTAAATAAGTGACAGCTCATCTCTGTGAATGATTTTTCAGCCATGAACTTTGAACTATGATTAGATACAGATCATCTGTTTAAAGCAAGTTATTTTATTATGGTCGACCGCCAGCACCTGCAGCAACACACAAACACCGCTTAAGGAACGGCAGTAGTTAAAAACACGTATTAGTAAAACATTCTTAGCTCGGAAGCAGATTCGTACCTTGCATCGTACGTGCTATAATCTCTATAGCACATCTTCAACGTATAGTAACAGGTATTATAAAGAATTGCCCCTGTAATTGAATTTCTTTTCAAACTGAGGGCGCAGCACTCGATGTATTTCCATAATTAGAAATTTTGGTGATCAGTGTCGCTCATCCCGCACCAGCTTATCCTTATCGCATATTTTTCGAAATATATTTTAATAAACTCGACATTGTACGTATGGATTATTTTTCAAATTAAAATCAATATCCTTCACTGGAATTATTGCAAGGCCACTTCCGATTATATAATAATAACAATAAAATGAAAGACGAACCAGTTCCTACACAACATTTTGCAGTAATTTGATGGAGCTACAACTTTTAAAAAATGAAATACCTGACTTTTATGTGGCTGGTGGTTTTTGGACAATAATAAATGTCATCTAAGCTTTTGGACCAAATAATGGTCTTATTGTGAAGATGTTATCATTCGGAAGATAGTCATTTTGGCATGACATAAAACATAAAGTAGAAATCAATCAAGTCGATCAAAGATTAACATTTATTCCGATTTAATAGGACTTACTTGACACAATAACAGATACTTAGTATTTAAAATATCTACACGGTAACCATATTTAAGGTTTGAAGCAATGATATTTAGGTTAATCGTGCATCAGTTTCGGATTGATAGCTATTTGATTTGAATTTTCGGATGAATACTGCCAATTTCAGAATAGCTCGCCGTTTCAGTGTTTGCATCATACACTTGTAGTCACTGACTGATACCGATTTTCTTATCGCGAGTGGCTAATTTTGTAACCGTTATTTACATTAACTCCGCCCAAGTGGCGAGTCAAGTTATATGGGGTTTTCCTATTAATTTGTCTTAACAACACATAAATTGTCAGTCATACAATGTATTTATGGTTTTTAAAACTTGATGATATTACAGTTTAAGCCGTATCTCAGAATCATTTTCAAATCAAACATTTTTTTACAATCTGTGACCGATTACAATTACGTAAAACTGTCCCGATTAGTGTCGCATTATCTAAAAGTACTTAATTTTTCTGTCACCGATGATAACAATCATTAATCCATTATAACCTCACTACAAAATGCAAATTAAGTCAGCGCATAAAGTTTATACATGTAAAATTACACATGTGTTTTTACCACTTGGTCAGAGATCTAAGTTTATAATAGTAAATCATAGCCCGATTGGCATCACTTTTCATGTCAAAAAAGTAAAATATTTAATTTAAACATAAACTCCCTGTTTAAATACGTTACTCAAGTTATAACGGCAATAAAAAGTTATGTGGGTTTGAGATTCTACCAAATATTGGCTTGAATTAACTGAAATATAGCCGTGGTACATGGGAAGAATTTAACCTCTGCAAGAAACGTCCAAATTTCTCAGATAAAGAGATATGATCGGTAGCAAGGCTCGAACCATTGCCCTCCCCACCCACCCAATTGACCAAATCAGAGATTACAGCGATTTCAAGTTAGCGACTAACCACTTGACTACGGAGATAGTCACATGATGGATGGATACTACAATTCCTAGTTTAGAAATCACACGGGCACATTATTGCAATAAAGCAGAAGTCAGCATTGACTTAGGGCGACGAGTTAGACTAACAGCTTATTTTTACATCTATTTTTTCCGTTTGACTAAAATGTTCATGACATCACATACTACATGGTTTCTGTATGCAGTAATAATTTGACGGATTTCTATGAAAAATGTATAATTTTTGATATGGAAGACTTTTCCAATGAAATTTCAATCGATGACAATCCTTTGTTTTAATATTTTACACATCACGCGTATATATACAGAACTTAAGTGTCTCAAAAGTGGACTCGTTTGAGAGAAAATATCGGTAAAAGTATTTTATCTTTAATTTCATTTAAAATTGTGATAGTAGAATTTGAATTGTAAAAGGCGATCTTGGATAGACTTTATTCACCGTTAAATTGCCTGTCACAAATACTAGAATTTAACGACCGTACCATTTGACAATATGCAGTTAATCAGAGTCACATGTGCTTTTGAAAGTTTAAAATCATAACTATAGTTTTCCTATCATATCTTGTCCAACTTCGACAATTATGGGCGTCGAACTTTAAAAAATCGAAATACATGTAGCATTTAGACACCAGACCCAGATAGACGCATAATTATACTAGTAGTGACCTCATCACATTGTATTTTACCGACATTCGGATTACATCTCATCATATGTAGCTTTTTACCATGTAGGAAAGGAAATACGTATTAGTTAGAAACATAATTGAGCCACACCATGAGAAAACCAAAATAGTGCGTTTGCGACCAGCATGAATCCAGATCAACCTGCGCATCGGTGCACTCTGCTCATGATTCTTACTGTTCGCTAATAGCTACTCTAATTGCAATTGGCGTTGAAAGCGAACAGCATAGATCCTGACCAGACTACAGACGCACTATGTTGGTTTTCTCATGTCGCGGCTCATATTTTTTGTATAAGTAAATGTTTCCGTTGTCATTTAAACAATGAGATTTAATAATGATAGGTTCTTCATGACATTTAATTTGACGGATTGTATATATTTCAATATAAATTAACGGGTATCTAAGCTAGTGAAATGTAAATATTTATTACTACGTCGTGTGTTTCTGGGAGTGACTGATGAGCCCCGTTAGGCTAGGTTTCGTAATTGTATATTCAAACAGTCTTTTGATTTGCTGGGCCTTTTTTGTGTTTTCATCGTTCTCAACAACATGTATTAAAAAAGAACATATTATATTTTTCCAAAATACCTTGCACAAATATGAACTTCCGCTTTAATATGACACTGTTATCTTACGTTCAAATTAATTAGATATTGAAAATTTATCATCTAAACTAACATTATGAGACCTTGAGAAACACTCAAGGGTCCCCAGGCCCTCCCTCAACAGTCACTCACTCTTGCGAGTTGGCTCGACTGTCACTCACCTTTATGAATACAAATGGAATCTGTCCTACCGTTAGGCAATTTATTTGAGTGTACTAAATGAGTGGTGTTGGAGTATTGTATGTATTCTTGATAAGCCCAGGGGTGTTGAAAGATATCAGTCATAAAATTATCTTGGGGCTATATTGCAACCTGTATTTGAAAGTAAACGGTGTCGATTGTAAAGAGGTCAACTGCTACATTATCAAAGTTTATTAATAGTCATTTATACAAATGATTGAAGTGATCGTTTACAAGAACTGGGAAAACAAATGATGAATTGTTTATGTTGGACTATATAAGGAGAGTTGTCATTCTTCAATTTCGATACTTGAACTGTGCTTATCATTATGTAATACATTTGGAATGAACATTGAAAATGTTGACACATGATTAGATCTAGTTTTTAACAGACTGAAAACTTTTTACACAAAACTTTGTTATAACGATATAGTGACACTGCTACAGGTATAATTGTAAAGAAATATTGTTAAAGTATAATACACAATACGAGACTGTACCTACTCAATACATCACAGTGTTTGTTGTTACTTCTCCGAATGATTTGGTTTGAAAGAAACGAACTAAGAAATAATAAGTTTTGTTGTATTTCGTTTAGAGTACAACAGTGTCAATCCTCAGACAGTTCAAATCTTTAATCTAAATAATTTTATGTGTATATGCTGCGAACGTGTCATGCACATGTATGTACGCATTATGTAATAGTTATAATATGTGTGAGAGTGTGTTACCAGGGTACATCGAGGGTATTTTTCTCTGCACATATCGTCGAGGCCGGTAGGCCGAGACAGATATGTGAAGAGAAAAATACCGAGATGTACCCCTAGCTCTGATATATCCTGGTAACACACGAGCACTACATATTATAACTGTTTTATCGCATAGTTTATCATTAAAATTTATATATTATTTTCATTTAAATTTGTTTATTATCATTTTTACTATTTTGATTCCCTTTCTGCGCCTCGCTGACTGAAACACTAAAACTTCTGTTTTAGAAAATGTGTTCCCCAGATAAAAGTACCCAACAAATTTCTGCATTGGTTTTAAATCTTTGCATTTCATTGGCCAGACATATTGTAAAATTTGTTGTTTTGTTTGTAAAAAAAAATCAAAGAAAAAGAAACATTTGAGAAATCTCAGAATTTCATATATTTCTGAATTTGGCAATAACTATCAAGTTTTTGAAATATTCTAGTTTATTTATTCTTTTACTTTATAAATGTAGGTGTTTGTGACAATTCTTTCTCTGTGAACTGTAAACTGGAGCTAAAATCATCTTTTCTTTGAAAGGAAAAAATTATACTCCCTTGATAGGACCTCAATAGAGAAAAAGTGTTCTGATATATATCGGAACAGTTTTACTGTGCCGATATATATCGGAACACTTTTTTTCTAATGAAACTCCATAGAGATTTCCGTGTTGATATATATCGCAACAGTTTTGTAAGATATCAGCACAGTTTTGTAGTAATAATGTGTGTTACTATGTATAACATGCTGCAAAGATCAAAGGAAAACTGCCGCACTATGCGATAAGCAGGATTATCTTGAAATAAATTCCCGCAATATTTTACTTCTGTACCTAACCCTTTACATCGTTTTTTTTTTTTTTTTGTACATTTTAAACCACTGCGATCGATAGAAATACACTTTTGGGCGGAGCAAACTACACGGGTGATCCTCTCACTGATAACTAGAGTGACAGCTACGTCATTTACTACATGCGTTTGATGTAAACGCCCATTCGGCGAGCTTTTCTGAAATTGGCAGTAATTTTAAATTTTATCGTAGTGGCAAAAATGATAAACGGATAAGCGGGCAGGCGCATGTGTTGATAATTTAATTCGTTAATTTTATAGACTGAATATTATATGCGTTTACGGATTGATTTCTCCATGGGTAGTTCATAGTTGTTATTTATGTACTGTAAGGGATTTCAATCTCAGTAGAAGTCAGTGCCTTGGTTGATTTACCGTGTATGTACACAACTGCAAGTTTGTCCGTAAAGGTAGGAACGTTCAAGTTTGTCCATTAGTAATTATGTACTCAAACGCCATTCTGTCCGCAAAAGGAGTACCGCCAGTCTGTCTATTCAGTGCCAGGGTTTATATCAAGTAGTAAATTAAATGTAGTCAAACGCAAGCTTGTCCGTGTAAGTTATAAGGTATACAAATGTCTGTTGGTATGTGTAAGTGGTGTGGTATACAAATGCCAGTATGTCCGTGTAAGTAATCAGGGCGTGTCCGTCCCCGTGTATAGAATCAGTTTTGTCCGTTTAAGTGCAAAATTGTCCGTGTAAATAATAATGTACACAAATGTCTGTTGGTATGTGCAAGTTGTGCAGTATACAAATGCCAGCATGTCCATGTCAGTAATCAGGGTGTGTCCGTGTCCGTAATCAGGGCGTGCCCGTTACCGTGTTTATACTAGCATCATTTTGTCCGTTTAAGTGCAGAATTGTCCGTGTAAGTAATAATGTACACAAATGTCTGTTGGTATGTGCAAGTTGTGCGGTATACAAATGCCAGCATGTCCGTGTCTGTAATCAGGGTGTGTCCGTGTCCGTGCTTATACTACCATCAGTTTGTCTGTTTGTGTGCAAACTTGTCCGTGTAAGTAATAATGTATACAATATCTGTTGGTATGTGTAAGTTGGTCGGTAAACAAATGCCAGCTTGTCCGTGTCAGTGATCAGGGCGTGTCCGTGTTTATACTAGCATCAGTTTGTCTGTTTAAGTGCAAACTTGTCCGTGAAAGTAATAATGTATACAAATGTCTGTTGGTATGTGTAAGTTGTGCGGTATACAAATGCCAGCATGTCCGTGTCAGTAATCAGGGCGTGTCCGTGTTCGTGTTTATATTATCATCAGTTGGTCCGTTAAAGTGCAAGCTTGTCTGTGTAAGTAATAATGTATACAAATGTCTGTTTGAATGTGTAAATTGTAAGGTATACAAATGCCAGTATGTTGTCAGTAATCAGGGCGTGTCCGTGCCTGTGTATATACTAGCATCAGTTTGTCCATTTAAATGCAAACTTGTCCGTGTAAGTAATAACATATCCAAGAAAGTTACTGTTCTGGGCGTGTCCATGTATATATCCTCGGCGTGTCAGGGCATATATCAGTTGTGTATAAAAATGTACATGTTAGTTGTGTATGAAGTTATGTATATCCGTGTGTTGGTTTACGCGGTAAGGTTTTTGTAAACTCGTGTGTAGGAAAACTAGGTTTACGGTGTAATGTTATGTTAACCCGTGTGTTGGTTTTCGGTGTAAAGTTGTGTAAAGTTATTTAAACCTGTGAGGTGGTTTACGGTGTAAAGTTATGTAAACCCGTGTTGTGGTATATGATGTGAAGTTGTGCTAAGTTATGTAAACTCGTGTGTTGGTTTACTTGTGTTTCTGCCGGTCAGTTTAAGTGCGTGAACAAGGTTTTGCCTATGGAAGTGTTCCTAATTCCTAGTTTGACGGTTATGCTGGGCAATGTTTTTACTCTTAACATTCAATTCGAAACTGTCAGGTTACACATGCTCCTACAACAGGCCTCCTTTGTACCACAATGGCCCTCTCCTTGTGTATCGTTTCACGTGTCCATTGATAAACTTCGCCGTACAAATGGAATAGGGCATAAGGAAATAGTTCAGAACAGTCGTAACAGGATTCTCAAAATTGACATTTCTTATAAAGCGATAGAATTATAATCATTATTTCGCGCTGATGTATCCATTCGTCTAACTCCGGCCTTGGTATTTTCACTTGATAAACTTTGCGTCGCACTTCGACTCGACGAGAGAACTTAGGCTAGAGAACTTAGGCTAGAATTTGGCGGAAATTTTCTCGAGAAAATTTTGTGGCGGAAATTCTAGCTTTAGAGTTGCATGTATTTTCCAGCTGTTCGAAATTCATTAAAAATGATAATCTTAGTAAATCTTTTACCATTAAACGTGTTAAAGTGAACGTATTTTAAGCCTCCCCTGTTACTGCGTACAACAAAAATTAAAAATACGATCTTACAGGGCCTCGAGGTTCGCTCGTGCATATTTTAGTGTCTCTCAAGTAATCCTTGTTGTTTGGCTAATGTTTGGGGGGCCCTGCAGCCGGTTGGTGCATACTAGTGTAGCACGTTGTGCATGTGTAGCACGTTAGTGCGTGGTGTAACACATTATATAATTAGTGTGTGGTGTAGCACGTTAGTGCATGTGTAGCACGTCAGTGCAGGTGTAGCACGTTAGTGCATGTGTAGCACGTCAGTGCATGTGTAGCACGTTAGCGCATGGTGAAGCGCGTCCGTACATGGTGTAGCACGGTAGTGCATGGTGTAACAAATCTTGCGTGTTGTGTAACACTTTAATAATATACCATATTAGTCCACTGGGTCAAGCAAATCAGGGGATGGCTTAAAATAGTTTTTATTCTTCGTTTGTCACATAACACCTTAAACTTGAGTTTCCGCTACGCGCCAGTCAGATGTGCTTAGTTGTGTTTCTATCGCGACTTCAGAATTACTTAGCGGCCACATATCTCCACAACGACAGCAGGACAAATTATAGGAAGCTTTACGCAATACAGGGACAGACGTTTAATTTGAAAACAGTGTTCTAAGGACTTGATCTATCTGTCGCCAATATGGTCCCGCGGAGGATCTGATCTATCTGTCGCCTATATGGTACCGCGGAGGATCTGATCTGATCTATCTGTCACCTATTTGGTACCGCAGAAGATCTATCTATTGAAATAAGCATATTGACACTGACTATTTAAATAAGTGACAATTCATAGTGCTAGTTGTAATAAATTTATCACTGTGTGGGCATTTGCCCGATATGAATAATGATAATGATAATAATAATAATAATAATAATAATAATAATAATAATAATAATAATAATAATAACATGATGTCTTTAATTGAAGTAAAGTTGTTGTGTTTTTAATTATTGTTGGGAGACCTAATCTTCCGTTTGGGTATGAGATCCCCCCAAATGTACATGAATAGCCACCATAAACAACTATTACGCAAAGCAGACCAAGCTGTTCGGGAATCGAACCAAGTGTGTTGGATTATGGTAACCGGAGTCTTAAAATAATTAGGGTTATTGTTAAAAAATAACCAGGTTTATGTTAGCGACGGTTATTCGTTTTGATTAGATATTAATTGTACAGAAGTTAAATAAATAAATAAGTAAATAAATAAATGAAATATAATTTACTATAAGAATAGCACTCCAGCTTTAGCGAATACGGTGGAAACTGCCGATGACATGTTACCGAATTTGTCGTCATTATCAATAATGACGTCATAAGCACCCTCTTTTCACGAGGAAGCCAATACCTGACTAGCAAAATTCCCACCCACCACACCCTTATTATTACATTTGTATCTATAACGCTATTTTGTTGTTTGTGAATATCGAAAACCTCATTTATATATTCTGTTGGCTAATTTTGAGTATTTACTAGAGTACTGCGGGAGATTTTATCTGCATTTTAGTGCCAAGATGAATTCAAGCGGTCTAAATATTTCACGGCTCCCAGGGCAGAGGAATCAAGCTCCGGAGAATAAGCATTACACAAGTCAAGGGCTTAAAATTAATGGAGGACAAGAGTATCAACAAACGTAGTGGAACGTTCCATCTGTACATTATGTATAAATGATCTGCGAGGAGTGAACAAAGTTCTCTATTCTATTTACACAGTCGCTAAGTGAAGGGTTCAAGCCCAGTGGAAATTTTAGCTTTAGAGTTGCATGTATTTTCCAGCTATTCGAAATTCATTAAAACTGATAATCTTAGTAAATCTTTTACCATTAAACGTGTTAAAGTGAACGTATTTTAAGCCTCCCCTGTTACTGCGTACAACAAAATTTAAAAATACGATCTTACAGGGCCTCGAGGTTCGCTCGTGCATATTTTGGTGTCTCTCGAGTAATCCTTGTTGTTTGGCTAATGTTTTGGGGGGCCCTGCAGCCGGTTGGTGCATACTAGTGTAGCACGTTGTGCATGTGTAGCACGTTAGTGCTTGGTGTAACACATTATATAATTAGTGTGTGGTGTAGCACGTTAGTGCGTGGTGTAGCACGTTAGTGCATGGTGTAGCACGTCAGTGCATATGTAGCACATTAGTGCGTGGTTTAGCACGTCAGTGCATGTGTAGCACGTTAGCGCATGGTGTAGCGCGTCCGTACATGGTGTAGCACGGTAGTGCATTGTGTAACAAATCTTGCGTGTTGTGTAACACTTAAATCACTTACCAGATTAGTCCACTGGGTCAAGCAAATCAGGGGATGGCTTAAAATAGTTTTTATTCTTCGTTTGTCACATAACACCTTAAGCTTGAGTTTCCGCTACGCGCCAGTCAGATGTGCTTAGCTGTGTTTCTATCGCGACTTCAGAATTACTTAGCGGCCACATATCTCCACAACGACAGCAGGACAAATCATAGGAAGCTTTACGCAATACAGGGACAGACGTTTAATTTGAAAACAGTGTTCTAAGGACTTGATCTATCTGTCGCCAATATGGTCCCGCGGAGGATCTGATCTATCTGTCGCCTATATGGTACCGCGGAGGATCTGATCTGATCTATCTGTCACCTATTTGGTACCGCAGAAGATCTATCTATTGAAATAAGCATATTGACACTGACTGTTTAAATAAGTGACAATTCATAGTGCTAGTTGTAATAAATTTATCACTGTGTGGGCATTTGCCCGATATGAATAATGATAATAATAATAATAATAATAACATGATGTCTTTAACTGAAGTAAAGTTGTTGTGTTCTTAATTATTGTTGGGAGACCTAATCTTCCGTTTGGGTATGAGATTCCCCCAAATGTACATGAATAGCCACCATAAACAACTATTACGCAAAGCAGACCAAGCTGTTCGGGAATCGAACCAAGCGTGTTGGATTATGGTAACCGGAGTCTTAAAATAATTATCTTAACACTGTTGAGATAAAGTACGGTATGGTGTAAACTTAACTAAGTACTTCAAGTATTGCACATTATGCTATATTTTGCATGAAAATCCTCACTATGAACAGTGACGCCTGTCAAAATAGAATCTATTTTATATAAAATTCTATATGAAATATCTGTGGTTTTGCGTGTTAAAGTGTGGCGCGTGGCCGTAAACTGTTACCTATTGTAATCATGTGTTACATGCACACAAAAGAATTTGAATAGCCGCGGAGCAGGGCTTTACCCATATTTGATTGACTCCGGCATGGTTCTGCTGGACTGTACCGTGTATGACAGTATAAGTATTTGGTATTTCAAGAATGCTCTGTAAAACACATCTGGTTCTTTAAAGTTGCAATATCATTTTATTTATCTTTTGTTTAAGATTTTCATTTCGATGTAAATTTCGTATCTGTTAAAATTAGAAAAAAAGGTAATGAACCGCGCCATGAGAAAACCAACATAGTGGCTTTGCGACCAGCATGGATCTAGACCAGCCTGCGCATCCGCGCAGTCTGGTCAGGACCATTGTTGTTCGCTTTCAAAGCCTGTTGTTATTAGAGAAGCCGTTAGCGAACAGCATGGATCCTGACCAGACTGCGCGGATGCGCAGGCTGGTCTGGATCCATGCTGGTCGCAAAGCCACTACGTTGGTTTTCTCATGGCACGGCTCGTATTAATGTTCAATATGTTCAGTATATAGAATGGATTCTTCGTTTGCCTGGAAACCAATATAATACATCCTAAGAGAAATGCGTGTGAAATAGTGTTCAATTTCTTTATTGTTGCTTCTGTATTTTCTTACGTCTGCTTCGTTATTTAGAAATGCAGAAAATTATATTTCTTTTATGGTATGAGTTCGTAGTGAACTACTTGTAAAGCTTCATAGAAAGAATTAGTTTGTTTTACAGCTGTATATTGTCACTGATATTGTTTTCTGGGGTTTTTTTATTGTTCCGTAATAAAAAGAAAAGAAAACACAAAAACACAAATGGTACTTTTCACTTCCTGCATTGTCCAAGACGCCCTATCAGTATTTCGTATTCGTGAAAGGATCGAAGTATACATAGATTTAGTGAATTCGGCTAATCCGAGATATGTGGGCGCATATAGCATTACCTCTAACCCAGGTATTATATCGCATAATTGGACTTAAATTTATTTCTTTGCGTCATCACTGAATTTTTGCTGCCTTATTTCTTTTATCAGTTTGCGTATTTAAATTATAGCCCTGCAAACACGTGAAACAGTTATAAGTATAATCGAAACAAAACCAAATTGGTGGTAGTCGTATGTTTCTATTGATGATCTGAATGCACACAAAGGGCCATAATATATATTGATAAGATGTCGTGCGCTCAAGATAAGATGTTGATCGCTCGAGATAAGAGGTCGTGCGCACGAGATAAGATGTTGATCGCTCGAGATAAGATGTCGTGCGCACGAGATAAGATGTTGATCGCTCAAGATAAGATGTCGTGCGCACGAAATAATATGTCGAGCGCACGAGATAAATTGTCGAACGCTCGAGATAAGATATCGTGCGCACGAGATAATTTAAATCTAAAAAAAATAATTGCATGTCCTAAACATACCACCGTATTAATATCTATAACAATAATATCTTCGACGTCATCATAACGGAACTTTATAAATTAATGATTCATACATTCTGCAAATTTGCTTTTTACATGGAGCCTAAAATTGAATTGTAGTTTGTTTAACTTCTAACTGTTTCGTGTAAGAACAACATCTGTTGCATAACTGTTACCGAGAAACATATTTGCACCTTTCATTTTCTTATCAGTTGCAAATAAACAAATTGCATCTTAATAAACGTCCATTGTATCTTCCAATAAAGATTTCAAACAATTTATCAATTTTGCAGAGAGAATTAACTATTCTGATTCAAAAGTGACTGTCTGAAAGACTCAGACTGGAAAGGAGTGAAAAATATATTTCTATTACTTTTAGTAATTTTCTTTTTATTTCTGAAATACAGTCTAATCGTTTCATTGTAAGGTCGTTTGTATGATGTTACTATTATCTAAGTGATGTCAGTTACGTTTCAGATCATTACAGCAGTTGCTGTGGTAACGGCAAGAGGTGAGTTGTTGTTTTATAGGGTCTTATGGTGCATTTATCATTAATCATCAGGACTAATATTAATAAGCAATATTCGCCACCAGAAATTAGTAGTAATTTATTAGTTTTAAGATTTTTGACATAAGTGTTGAGGGATATGGCGATCCTCCTGTGTATTAAGAATCAGCCAATGGAATCTATTTTTACTAACTACAGGATTTGTCCCCGTATTGCATAGATAATGACAAAGGCTGCCCGTGTTAAATGTTTAAACTGAAACTCGGATTTGCTACATTTTTTGTTTGCTCTTTCATTGTAAATAGTTATATTAGTACATATGGTCTTGAAAATTTGTAGCGTATAAAAATGTACAATTTTACTAAATAAAGAGCCCCGAAGAATAATTTCACTGCTTTAAAAATGTTAAAATAATGTTATGTCGACTTGAAAATTTGTCTAAGATTCAGTCAAATGTATGATAAAATACTGTTAGAAGATGTAACCGCAGTAAAAGGGTTCGAAAACAAATAATTTTACTGGGTGTGTTTATTTAGACGGACTAAACATTACCTTATTCCAAGGTAAACGATTATTTTATCTTCGGTAAATCCCCTGTACCTTTCTGAACTGGTGGTCACTAAGGTATAGGACCTGAAACGTCAATATTCTGCCATATTGAAGTTGGGTGCATGACATCATTTATGACGTAATTTTGATATGCGCCGTCGCTAATTACGGTATGTTCGGTTTTACTCGGGCTAAAGAAAAAAAAGTATATCATTTTCGTAATTCTATTAAGAGCAGATGTGTATGTAGTAGAAAGATTATTAGTTTTGCATTGAGAAATATGCATGCGTTCGTTCTTCAGCGGAATCATATTGCGCACCTAAAGTCGCGTAATATCTCCGCTAGAGTCGTGTATATGTCTCGATACAAAACTAATAACCTATCAGTAAACCGTGTTTCACTTTCTTGAAACTTTTTATATCAAATATGGACGTTGAATATACTAATTTCCTTTTTTGATTTTTATAAACCAGATCTGCATTTTCCGGTGCACACTTTGTCCAAAAGTCTGTGCTCTGACGTCCATCTCGGAACAATAATTGACAAACACGAGGCGATCGGTGGAGCACCTCCCTTGAGCTATTCGTTAAGTGGTAACTAAAACAATGTTTGCAGATTTTTATTTCCTAAATATAACTCTTTACCAATAGATTATGTACAAATTGCTTTTTTGTTATTTCACAGTGTTAAATGAAAATTATCGCAAGTTTTATCATTTGCTTTGCTGTCAGTGGCTGGTAACTGAATCTTAACAGTCTAATGATCAGATGGGATTCGAACAGATTAGTACCAAAGATGAGGGTCATTTATTTCAAATTCGCGCCCAACGGATTAAATGGTCTCATTTAAAAGCAAAATATGTACTGCACTTGAAAACTGATTTCTTCAAAATATATTTCTTTTCAATGACTCCAAAGGGGCCTCCGTGACCGAGTGGTGAGTTCGCTGGCTTCAAATCACTTGCCTTAGAGGGAGCCACCCAGCTGGCTTACGGAAAGTCGGTGGATCTACCCAGGTGCCCGCTCGTGATGAAATAGTGTCTTCCTCCACCATAAAAGCTTGAAAGTCGCCGTATAATTGTGTCGGTGCGACATTAAACCCGACAAACTTCAAATGCTTTCAAATAAAAAATACATTATCCTCATTGTTTAAAAGTTTTACTTGTAACTTGTCGCATATATTCGTATTTATTTTAGCTGGTTACAAAACATTTCAAATCGACCAATGGAATGGAGCCATTACTGTTGCCCGGGAACTTACTAATGTAAATTCTACAGATTTCGTGCTATTCAAACACGTGACAGACATACGTGGAAAGCGAACTGATATGGTTATAAATGTTACACTCATCAAACCAACTATTTCAGCAAAGGCTTGTCCTAAAATGTAAAATCTTAATGAGTTTAGCTCTTTGGTTTTAAAATGTATGTGTTAATAAACTATTCAGGAGAGGTAGGCTACTTTAAGTCTTTCAAACTGGCTCATTTAATGCATGAAAATTATAGTTACTTTTATAACCTTTTGTGAGCGGACTGCTTCCTGCATGGGCTCTTCTTATGTCGGACAGCGTAAAAAAAACAGAACTTCTTAGGAATAAGGTGCAAGTTAAACAATTATTGCTATTTAGTGAGGTTGATATCAGGATATATAGCCCGAGGTCGATATCACTTTTAGATAATTTCGGATATCTTAAAAATGAAAAACAACCCTAGCTTCTACCTTGTGTAAAGGTAGTAAGAATGATGATAAACTTATATCCGAAAGTTGCAAAAATAAAAACAGCATTCACGAATTCACTGTGGATTTGATGTTTCAAAGAGTAAGTCGTGTTTGTTTTAACAAAAAAAAAAAAGAACACTGTCATAGTATAACGTATATAATACATTTTAATATAGTTGTTCCAGCATATTGGTGTATGTATAAAGATACATGTAATATTAATAGACTTACGTTTCAAAATTTTAGACAAGAGCTTCGGGTCAGAGAAATAGCGCCTGTTGGCGAAGAGGTTGACATGGTTGAGTGTACATCAAGTATCCTTGATACAGACACGCTCGCTACTGAAGCTCTAATGTCTGTTTCTAGTCGAGGTAACAACTCTATATCAATTGGTAGAGACAGACCCTAAAATTTTCAATGATAGAAACATATTAAATTAAGTCTAGATGTTGATTTCCAAGTCCTTGACATAACCAAAAATGGTTTCACAAATGTGAAATTTATGATAGTTTTGTTAATATCAGTTACAGAAGTTTAAATATTTAATTTAAAGTTGTGATCCACAAAGAATGCCAACTCTTGCCTTGGGCTAGTACTTATTAGCAGATATATCTATTAGTTTACTTCCCTTGCAATTACACAAATGAGTGAAATGAAAACGGTTTAAGACACAATATGAAACTATTTTGCACAACAAAAACATTTAGGATTTATTCATATGTATTTGATTACCCTCAAAACCTGGTTCCTATGATTTGTCACTTACTTATGGTGAAAAAATAACTTTTAACAAGCCGATAATAAAATGAAAAACTTGTAAGTATTTTATAGTGCAGATAATACAGTTTTGCTTGTATCAAAATGTCACATGAGAATCACTTTGGTAATACAGAACACCTGGTAGGATTAGTAAGGTGCAATTATATTGATCTCTATTTCCTATGCCTATATAATAATTAAATATTTTCACGAGTGGCGCAGCCATGAGTGAAAATGTAACTTATGGTGTTCACGAGAGAAATATATTTCGATCTTATACTGACACAAACAAATTTTCTTTTATTTTATGTATTTTCAATGGTTTTAAACAGATTATAACCACTTTACCCGCGCAGCGTCACGTGCATCGCATCATGTCATGCATAATTTATTACGATGGGGCATATATCTTTATAATCCTGTAAGAATTGATATACATCTCTATCTTTACTTAAGCATATTTTGTAAGGAGTTTACGAGTATGTATAATTCATATTCATTCACATTCAAGCGTAGTTCCGTATCAGTGAACAATAAAACTGATATTTTCACTGTTTGAAGCAGTGAAAATATCAATTTTATTTCACTGATAAATTTCATTATTTCACTGAAAAGCATAAAATAATTTAAAAGTGTTTGAATTGTTTGTCATCTGTTAGACAAATTCTACTGTCTCCGGAACATTCGACACCTGCGGTATAGTATGGTCCTCTTTCCGAACTTGTACCCAATTTAGCAAGTTCTGAAACTCATACGAACGATCTAGGGCCATTATAACAGTCTTGTTCAGAAAGTGGATAGTACGGATTTTACAAAAGTATAAACAGATCTTCGCGTTTTTCTACGTGATACCTATGTGAACATAAATAACGCTGTGAAAATTACCCTATCTTTGATGTTTGGATATTCTTCTAGGTGTATCTAGTGTAAATGTGCCCTTTAACATCACACCAGCGGGCGTTGTGGTCGTCTCTAAGCCGCTTATATACAGAAACAATATCCAAGACATCCAGATTATCAACGTAACTTTTATTTACCAGAAAGATGGCGGTGATCCCAGCACCAACTGCAATAGAACAGAAACAAAAGTCACTGTCAAAATTATAGTGGAAAAGTCAGGTTAGATGGTTTTATTAATCATTATTATACATTACTATAAAAAGTAACAAAAAAAAACGCCATCAAAAACGGTCGTTATAATTAAGGCCGCTGTTGACGCACCATAATCAAAATCGCCCCGGGTAACCAGAAAGTCGGTGCGTTCTTATGTCGACGTCATAAAGGCGGGTAAGAGCATGCTAACGGTTTCCAGATAGATTCTCAGATATAGATGGCATTGTAGATAAAAAGTGAATACATAATACTTTTTTGAAAAATATAATAGTTGAAAATACGAAGATTAAAATAAGAGAATATATATTATAGAAACATCAATAAACAGCTTATGTATGCCTTCTAGCCAAAGTTGCACACCCAGAGACTTAATTGCTCGGGGCTAGGTCGTTTAGGCACTAAGTGTACCATCATGGCTAGAAGGAACACACAAGTCGTTTATTAGCCGTAACTATTTCTTATAGCAGTAAACAAAGCGCGGGAAATCAGCGACCAAAAGACGTCATGATCTTTCAAAGAAACATAACAATATTTAGTTCCGGTTTTGTTTTGTAGGGATAATGCATGTTTTTTTCGTGTTATAACATCTGCAGAACCCCGAGGGATTAATAAGTACTCAAGCCCGTAGGGCTAGGGTACCTACGATTCCCGAGGGATTCTGAAGACGTTATAACAAGAAAAGAGCATGCGCTAACGCTATTCTAGCACAAAACGCGTAAAAAAAAACAAAGAAAATGAATATAGTGTCCCTCAATGTATATTAACGTCATTTCCTTTTGAAATATCCGTTTTGGGGCCGTAATAAGTTTACGTTTAGCCACAGAACGTGCATATATAAAAGGGTGTTATAACAGTGCGTGAGCGCGAGACGCGTTTTCTCCTGTTAAAACACCCCCGAAAAGTGACAATAACAGCAGTTGCAGCGTAACGTTATGAATTGTTGATAAAATAACGATTTTTGAATCGAGAAACATACCATTCTATACATAGAGCGTGAGGTCACACATTCCGTCAGTGCGACAGTATGAAAGCGCTACCGTAGTGTACACAACGAGAAACATACAATAAGGAACAAAGAGGAACTGTCAAGGTATTGGATTTTTATTCCGTTTTATGAAATAGAATATAAATTACTACATGAATATTCTATAATTATGTGGTTCGTAATACGTCATTTACAGCACGAGAGTCAATTCTCACCCCGGGGTGTAAGATGGATTTTTCCAGTACTGGTAAAATACCGGAAATCCCCAGCTGGGATGCAAGAATATGTCGCTTCCTTGACAGGCCGCTTAATACAGCTCTTTGACTGTACACAAACTTATTAAATATTCAAATCAGATACCAAACAATCATACAAGAGCAGAGGTTTAACATATGAGCCAATTTCTCCTGTGGCATCATATGACAAGATGTCATTTTCAGTGCAAGATGTCATTGTTCAGTCACAAAATGTTTTATTTTTCTATTGCAAGACTGTCCTACCAACTGGACGTACGAGGTAAAGAGGAACCTATATCTGGCGGTAGCACCAGTTCTAACAATGCCACAAGCATTACCAGAAAACTGTATGTCTGTATGTTCGGCAAATGAAAGTCTAATGTGCAATGGCTTCAATTATAATGTCGTGAAGAAGGAATGTTTGTTATTGAACGAGACAGAGTTCACGCAGACCAACATGACCAAGAAAAGAATGGGCATGTTCTTGTATCGTAAATATTGTAAAACAGGTAATATAATATGAAACAATTTATGAAGGTATAGGTTCTTTTTCCATTCTGTAATATTTATATTAGTTACATATTATCATATAATATAACACTTATATATGTCAATAAAAAGAACAACTGTTATGAAAGTATTAATATTTATCATTTAAGGTAATGCACCCGTAATGACATTCATCAATTTACGTTCGATTACGTAATTTTCTTATGCTATTTCGTCATTCTCCGACTGCTAACATAGTTCTTAAGAGCGCTCAGCCGGAAAATGAAAAGGTTACGTAGCCGCGTTGAAATTGCCAAACGCCATTACGGATCAATCCCCTTTAATATCAAAATTTTACTGAATAAAGAACAAACAAGATTTCAAAAATGATGAATGATAAGGTAGTTCTACATGTTTGAAAAGCCGGAAGTAAAGGCATAACGTCATTTTTCCGGATAACGTAGAGTAAAGCCTGGTCTCGGCATACGGAAATGAATAAAAATCATTTTATGCATTAATTACAGCTCTTAAGTATATATTAAAACGGTAACGTTACTATCTTTTTCGGCGACGCCGTCTAAATTCGTTTTCGTTTACCTATGCCACGTGGCTTCAGTTTGCCAATCAAACTACTTGATAACGCATTATAGATAATTTATCAAAACGGAAGATTTATGCAACACTCTGCCTGATTGGACGAGAGTGTCAATTTCTTTCACTCTGTTGACTGTGCTACGCTGAGTGAAATATAGACAAAGCGTTTATCCTAAACGACGCTGCTCACAGTTTTAAAGCCAACTTTGGCTCAGTATATTTAGCAAGAATATTGATATATCTCAAAATAATAAGTAAGTTTATATGATAAAACTTGTTCAAATACCAACATATATTAAATTAAAGAAAGAGCTGAATACGGTCTGCGTATCACATGAATAAGGGTGTGATAAGAGTCTTTTACGTAGAGAAGTGCTTTTTAAAAGATTTTCCTTGTTACAATTGTCGTCTGTATATGAAAAGGTTTCTTGCTTTTGTGACTTATTCAGTTTGCATATTAAAATGAATACTTGTTTGCTTTGATATATTTGTTACAAATTATTTAACTGATTTGTCATATATGAATATTTTTTTTAGTATTGTATGCAAGTATTGAACTCAGTTGAAATCTGTTTCATTATATATATGCTATATAATGACTGAATCTCATTTTACACTGAAATGAAGGTACGTTGCATACAGTTTACCTATGTGATATAACTACGGTCAAACTTTGCTTAGAATTCTACACAAACACATGTATAACCATTTGGTAGCTAATCAACTTATTTACTCTAAACAATCCGGCTTTTTGAAAGGACATTCTACGGTTTATCAATTATTAGATATGTACCATCAAATTGTTCAATCTCTAGATACCAAAACTTATACTTGTATTGTATTTTGTGACATAGATAGATAGAGTTTGGCACAAAGGTCTCCTTTATAAACTTCAACTAAATGGTATCAAAGGAAATTTGTTAAAATGGACCAAGAGTTATCTTGAAAACAGAAACCAGAAAGTTTTTGTTGGCTCTTCTTTATCTGAACCTCTCAGCGTCAATGCCGGGGTGCCCCAAGGCTCAGTCCTTGGGCCCATTTTCTTTCTAGTATATGTTAATGACATCATTGAGAATTTGTTATGTATTGCACGTCTTTTTGCGGATGACACTTCTTTAGCATGTACTACATCTTCTTTGACTGATCTTGAAGGAATTGTTAACCATGATCTTGCCATGATAAATGCATGGTCTAAAAAATGGCTTGTAGATTTTAATCCGAATAAAACAGAAGCAATGTTTTATACTTTACAACAAAATATCAACAAACCATTTTTGACATTTGATAACGTACCTGTAAGATTTGTTGAACGACATAAACACTTAGGTTTAACACTAAGTTCAAATGGAAAATGGCATGACCACATTGACCAAATAACTACATCAGCTTCAAAATTTTTAGGTATGATGAGAAAATTAAAGTATACTCTTAATAGACAGACTCTTTATCAAATATATATATCTTTCTTAAGACCTGTTTTAGAATATGCTTCTGTAGTGTAGGACGGCTGTACTCAGTACGAAAAAGAAACACTAGAAAAAATTCAACATGAAGCAGCCCGCATTGTAACTGGACTTACCCGGTCTGTCTCAATTCAAAATTTATATCAGGAAATTAACTGGCTCTCACTATCTGACAGACGATTATATCAAAAACTTTTAATCACATTTAGAATTCGCAATGGTGATGCGCCCGAGTATTTGAATAATATTTTTCCAAACATTGTCAACAATTCTACACATTACAACTTAAGAAACGCTGAAAATTTTATAATCCTCAGTCGAAGAACTCAGATATTTTCTAATTCCTTTGTGCCTTCTGCTATTGATATTTGGAACAATTTGAGTCCTGAAATAAGAGCCACTAACACCTTATCAAGTTTTAAAAGATTGTTAAAAAATACCGTTTTTCCAACTACAGAAACTCCAAAATGGTATCTTGTAGGAGAAAGAAAATTTTCTATAATTCATGCAAGGCTTAGAAACGCGTGCAGTAATTTGAATTTTCATTTATTTTGCAACCATCTGTCTCAGGACTCAATCTGTTCTTGTGGAGAAGATATTGAAGACGTTAAACATTTTCTTTTCACTTGTACGATATATACAAATCAAAGGATTAAACTTTTCCACGATCTAAGGCAATTTCATCCTTTAAATACCCAACTTCTTTTAGTTGGTAATTCCGAATTGTCATATGAAGACAACTGCAAAATATTCTGCTCAGTCCAACATTACATAAAACCAACCAAACGCTTTTGAGACTCACCATATTTAGCAGGCAATATTATTCAATTTATTCATATATAATTATATAAGTTTATTATTGACAAGACCCCAGTTGTTTCTTTTTTATGTTCTTTTTCCCCAGATGTAGTACATGTTAATGCAATTGAATTGTATCTTCTTTTTTTTGTACTCTTATATCTTTTTGTACACTGACTAGTCACAAATATGCTTGTCTATATAAGTCACATGTACTCGTTTCTCCTTTTTAAAGTTTTTTTCCCTAATGTAGTACATGTTAATGCAAATTAATTGCATCATTTTTACTCTTACATCTATCTATACATTGCCACTAATCACAAATGTGATTGCTTTTATAAGTACACATGTACTTGTACCTCATACTTATTTCAACTCTTTTTTTTCTTTCCATTTTTTTGTAGCTATTATATTGTAAATTTATTATTTACCACACATGTACCTGATTAGTTGTCATTGTTGTAAATTAAATATGTAAATATTTGCATTAGAGAAGACCCGTTACTAATGTTGCGAGAACTTGTGGGTCGACCCTTTTGCCTATTATATGTGAATTGACGTAGTTATCTGTTTATATATGTATATATTGGCAATAAAATATGTTTAAACTATTTAGGACTGTGAGAAGTTTCATTAAAATCTACAATGTAGAAAATTTTCTGTGCCCGGGAATGTTATCAAAACTTTGTTTTTCCTATAGACTTCCATTATGAAAACTTTTAAGAGATTTAAATTTTTCCAAGCAGTCTTGCCACGACTCTATGTTTTTCATTTGCCGAATTTTGAAGTTTTTGAAGTTTTAAAATATCAGGGTTTCATCAAATTTTACATTGTAAAAAAAAATGTTGATCCAAACGTGTAGAACTACCTTAAATCGTTATATTTAGGTTTGAGGAATTGTAATGATAATCGGCGATTTCCGTTCTATTGCGTGTTCTATTATGTGTTCTCGGCCGTTGGAAATTTCGGCATTCTTCGGTTGTTGTGAAAGATATTTTTCCATTATGACCGAAGGATGCCGAATCAACATACGAAAATACGGAATCACACGGAAATTGCCGCTTGTCATTACATATCCACTTCCTTAATTTGTTTTACTTTTGCAGACCAGATTCCAATGGCAGTTTTGAGAAACGCATTCGCCGGGGTATGTTGATTTAATGTTTCAGATATTCAAAGTCTTTACTTTTCCCTTCTCGCTGACATTTTTGAGACCTGGGATTCTCGATTTAGCCGGTGAAATTAAATTTTGCAGGCGCGAACAAATGGTGTTTTATAAAAGAAAAATTTAATTAATTTCTTTAATATTATAATTTTTGCGTGGAATTGATGCACTAACTCCTTTTACAGATTTCCTTTAAATTAATTATTGTTTTTCTCGTCCTTACTCTAATGTTTCAGATCTTCTATTCATTCATTTCATTTTTGAATGCCTCATTTTTTAAGGTTGAGAATGCTTCTACACTAGGGACCAGTGCAAGTGTCAGTATTTTAGAAAAGTTACTGCCTGCATTACAGAGCTTTACAGATACGAGCATTCAAGATATAAAGTTGACCATTAGCATCTTCCACCATGTCGCAAATAAAACAGATCTTGTGAATGCCACGAAACAGCAGCTCGAAACATTCATGCAGGTATTTACATTGTAATCGTTTCTGTACGATCAATATTTACAAATGAGCCGCGCCATGAGAAAACCAACATGGTGGCTTTGCGACCAGCATGGATCCAGACCAGCCTGCGCATCCGCGCAGTCTGGTCAGGATCCATGCTGTTCACTAACAGTTTCTATGATTGTAATAGGCTTTGAAAGCGAACAGCATGGATCCTGACCAGACTGCGCGGATGCACAGGCTGGTCTGGATCCATGCTGGTCGCAAAGTCACTATATTGGTTTTCTCATGGCGCGGCTCAAATAATATTTCATGCAATGTGGATAATTCAAATACTGATTCGATCGCGAAGTAATGGTTACTGTTTGATGTCTCTTATCGGGAGATTCTCCAGCGTATCTAGTGTGCAACTTAGTTTTGTTAATGTGGTGTAATTCATTCGTCTCTAGTGATGCCAATTTTAAGTTTTGTTAGTGTGGTGTGTAATTCATTCGTCTCTAGTGTTGCCAATTTTAAGTTTTGTTAAGTGTGTGTGTGTAATTCATTCGTCTCTAGTGTTGCCAACTTTAAGTTTTGTTAAGTGTGTGTGTAATTCATTCGTCTCTAGTGTTGCCAACTTTAAGTTTTGTTAAGTGTGTGTGTAATTCATTCGTCTCTAGTGTTGCCAATTTTAAGTTTTGTTAAGTGTGTGCGTGTAATTCATTCGTCTCTAGTGTTGCCAACTTTAAGTTTTGTTAAGTGTGTGTGTAATTCATTCGTCTCTAGTGTTGCCAACTTTAAGTTTTGTTTTAAGTGTGTGTGTAATTCATTCGTCTCTAGTGTTGCCAATTTTAAGTTTTGTTAAGTGTGTGCGTGTAATTCATTCGTCTCTAGTGTTGCCAACTTTAAGTTTTGTTAAGTGTGTGTGTAATTCATTCGTCTCTAGTGTTGCAATTTGAAGTTTTATTGTAAGTTGTGTTAATTAATTGGTCCTCTAGGTTGCCAAACTTATTAAAGGTTTTGTTTATATCAGTAGTGTGTGTTGAATAATCATGCGATTGCGGTCTTAAGTAAATTGCACACTTTTAAGTCTTTTTGTTAAATTTGCTTGTATGTCATTCACTCTAAATTCAATTATAAGTATTTCGTTTATGTGTGGTGTAATTCATTCGTCTCAGTGTTGCCAACTTTAAGTTTTGTTAAGTGTGTGAGTAATTCATTCATCTCTAGTGTTGCCAACTTTAAGTTTTGTTTTAAGTGTGTGTGTAATTCATTCGTCTCTAGTGCTGCCAACTTTAAGTTTTGTTTTAAGTGTGTGTGTAATTCATTCGTCTCTAGTGTTGCCAACTTTAAGTTATGTTAAGTGTGTGTGTAATTCATTCGTCTCTAGTGTTGTCAAATTTGAGTTTTATTCAGTAATTTAAGTTATTTAATTGGGTCGCATCTAGGGTTGCCAAAGTTAAGTTATATATTTATGTGATCGTTTAGTTTATATATATCTAGGTTTGTCAGTGTGGTGTTTGAATAACTCATGCGTAGTTGCGGGTTTAAGAGTGAAATTTAACTGTGACTGTTTAAATCTTTTTGTTCAAATATTTGCTTGTAGTGCATTACAACAATCAAAATTCTAATTATAAGTATTTCTGTTTTCCATTTCAGATTTGTGGACAAGTTTTTGATTTACTTCTTTCAAAACCAAAGCCTTTAGGCACCAACAAAAAGGTTTTTGTGTTTTCAATTTTTCTTTCTCTTACCTGTTGATTTTATTAAAACATATAAGTTATTAAAAGAAGGGGTTTTTATATTTCGTTTTAAGACCTTTCATGAGACTCAGCTCTCTTCTGCAGCTATGAAAAAGAGTTAAGATGTAATCATACAACTTTTGGATCAATAGCATAATTTCTGACGGTTTTTGTAGTCAGTAGATGTTCTGTTTGCTCGTACCTATGCATACTTATACACATGTATAATATAATAGGGTTATTACAACAGTAGCTCGATCAGGATGCAGTATTCGGCTCGAGTGGATTTTACAAGATAGGATCTCACGAGGCGCGCAAGCACCAAGTGTGATCCGTCCTCGCGAAATCCAACAGTCTAAGAGCAGAATACAAAATTCCAGATCTAGCTGCTGTTGTAATGACCCTTCATTTTTGTTTGTTTGTTGTTTTGTTATTGAACGAAATCTTTAATGTTTGTAAATGTTAAAGTAAAATGAGTGATGATTATGTATGCGTTATTTATAGAACTGTGTAAAATCGAGTATATTGAATGAAAGTAGTCCGGCAATATCACTACGGATTTTCAAGTTTCTGCCTGTTCATAGTTACTTATGAAAAACAAGCTGCATTTTTGAAATAATTTATATAGGTGTATAATAGATTAATATTTCCTTTGAATATTATAACATGTATGGACAATATTTCTTCAGACGAAAATAGATCGGATACTGGTAGTTTTCGATACACTGATAGAATCATTGAGCCGAAGTGAACGTGTTGACTGGCATTCAACGCACGTTATTTCCGACATGACTGCATTCAGTATACAGGAAATAGTTGAAGGAAAGAGTCAAAGTTATGCAATGGGTTCACGTACTGGAATAAGTGGTTTTCGCTTAAACTTTCCGTCACAGGACAAAATAGGTAACGTGCTCCAAAAAACATTTATAATTTGTAATAAATATTGTGGCTGTCTAGCAGTTACACAATTTACTGTCTATAATATGTTTTTGGTGTCTGTTTGAGAGTATTTGCAGAGTCTGGCTGAATAATGTTGGTTATTTTATCAGTTTCTTAATTCTCAACTGAGACGAACCAGATTGTAAAAAATGTTTTCGTTGTAGAATAGCGATTACTTATATATTTTATCTTATCTTTGACGTTTCTTTTCCATTTTACTTTTTGTCAGTGTCTTGTACAAGGAATAATGTCATTTATGTTGCAGCTGTGCAATTACTGTGTACCGTTTCACTTTTAGGCAAACTTAACAAAACAACTCTTGTAACTGGTACAATAGATGGACTGAAGGATGTTTTAACCCCAGTTCTTGCGGGAGAAACTACAGAGAAAAGAAGGTTATTCTTAATTGCTTAGCCTGTTTTTCACAATTAAACAGCATAAACGACATATAGAAAACATTGGAGCACCATTGTTCGGTTTATCAAAGTATACGCCTTTGATCACAGGGCCGTTGTTATCTGTTTAGTGTTTTATTACATTATGTATCGAGACTCATTCCCCATAGCTACTAACAGACGTGAACGAAAAACGTCTTTTGAAGAATATTTTCCGGAGTGGCCCGCGATTTTCAAACCTGCATGCTTTGTAAATAAGATGAAATGAGCCGCGCCATGAGAAAACCAACATAGTGCGTTTGCGACCAGCGTGGATCCAGACCAGCCTGCGCGTCCGCGCAGACAGGTCAGGATCCATGTTGTTCGCTTTCAAAACCTATTGCAATTAGATAAACCGTTAGCGAACAGTATGGATCCTGACCAGACTGCGCGGATGCGCTGGCTGGTCTGGATCCATGATCGTCGCAAACGCACTATGTTGGTTTTCTCATGGTGCGGCTCAAATAATGAATTATTTAAAATTTCTCTAGTTTGACAGTGACAGGCCAAGTGGTGTCAGTGATACTGGAACCGGCTCCTACTGGTCCATTCGAAATTCAGCTGGATATATCAACACATGACGTATGATATAACTCTAATTTTCTTCTTATCACATATAAATGAATTGTAAATTGTGGAAGTTTTTTGCTTGATGGTATTTCCTATTTATTTATTTGAAACACGTTAGATTGTATTGATTATTGTTTTGGTTAGGTTTAGAGTCTCATCGGTACAGTTAAGGTCATATGGCGACCTTTTCTTTGTGATAGAGATAGACCCCTTGTAGAACCACCGATCTTTCAAAAGCTAGAAAAAAAAAAGAACATTGTTCCCAAACGATAGAAAGGTTTGAGACCTTATATTAGCTCCTCTTTGTCCAGATCGGATAAACGTTAATCCTGTAGCAGAAAACGGTTACAAATAGGGAAAATGAAACCTAAATACTGTATATCAATTCCGATTATGTAGCAAGCGACGTAGATTACAAAAAAAAAGAAAACATGTTCAACTGAATGCATGAGTAAAATGTTGCTACAATGCGAGTATCCACCTTTTAACTTTTGTAGCAGAGTAACACCATGTTATCTTCATATAAAAAGAATTATTTCACCAATGTATTACTATATAGTTTTCCAAACAAATGTGGTTGTTTAATTCGCATATGCTTAATGTATTAATTGAACAATAAAATAGGGTTATTAAAATAGTAGCTCGATCTGGGAAGCTGTATTCGGCTCAAGTGGATTTTTGCCAGATCGGATCTCACGAAGCGCGCGAGTGCAGAGTGTGATCCGAATTTGCAAAATCCACGAGATCCAATTCAATCCAATGATCTACATTTAAAAGTTTCGAAATTCTTTTAAAGAACATTAAAGCGAAAGTTCGCACAATTTTAACACAATGAGATCTCGTTTATCGATGAATCTTCTGGATTTGCTCTTTAAGCTCCTATATTGGCTTATGATAAACTGATCAGAACGACAAAATTAATCATTTTTAAAAAGACAGCCAGTCAATATTCTATTGTTTATTATTCCTTGCTTTTTATTTCTTTTTTTTTTCCAGAGTGGCGTCAAGGAGACTTCGAGGATTTGTGCTTTTCTGCAGAAGAGATCAGATAGGTAATGACGTCTTTCATGGCATCTCATTGTACAGTTTCAAACATGAATTGTCAGTTTGTTTTGTAAAGCAAATGACTTAAGGTCAAGTCACTTTAGTCTTACATCACAGCGTTTAAACGCTTAACTCGGGATTCGTATCTACGTCTGTCTGTTTGGATGTGATCATTAGTGCTGTGATATATCTACTCGGCATTCCAGGCCTGCTAGACTAATTTAGGCTTACACTTCCGAACATTTTACAATACCATTTACTTTTTCATGTAAAAAGGACAAGCAGTGTGTACTTTATATGCATGTACATGTATGTTTTAATTCAAACATAGCACCGGCCTTTGGGACACAGAGGGCTGCTGGTTGGTGAAATATAATAGTTCTCACACAAGATGTCGATGTACACACATGACAAACTTTGCTGTTTTGATGCAGGTCACTCCATTTCAGGTTTGAGTTTTAATTTTGTTTATATATTATTTGAAATTGCCTTGATCAAAAGTTAGTTATAGAAATAATAGCATTCGTCAAGTGTAAAAAAGTCTAAATAAATTGCTGGCTGTCACATTTTATGAAATTGAAAGAGCTCATTTCAAAAGACATTGAATATTACAACATCACACATTGATACACGTTTGAAACCTTTATACAATATTTTCTCGGAAACCTTAAAATTTAAATTGTATACGGTTAAAACTAAGTGACAAATTGAAGTCTTGAAAATGGAGATGACAAAAAGTATTGCTTTTACATTCTGGAATAAAATATAAAAATGGTACAGCAATAAGTAGGATTGTAAGTGGTAGGGTGACTTCGACCAAGAAAGGCCACTACTTCTAGGGGTAACCCTGACCCAATTTTAAACAAGGCGTGTTATGTACCGAAATGTTGGTAAAAGTTTGTAGATTCTGAAAGTACCGGCACAATTTACATAAATGGTGGCGAGCTGAGAAATCCAAGATGGCGTCCAAGAAGGCCGCGATTAACTGAAAAAGGTGCTTTTTGTAAAAAATAAGATTTTCTTCATTCACTTTTGATGAATTAAACTGCTGGCATGCATTGTTTTTAGAATTATTTCAATACACCTTTCATGACTTGTAAAACATTTAATGTTTTTACATTTAAAGGTAAAAAAGTATGACAAAAGGCCAAAGTCCTGCTAAAAATACAAATTATAACCATTCATTATTACTAATTTGTAGCTTTGAAAATTAGAACTTATAAATCCTTTTGAAAGAATTCAAAGAATGGCACAAAAGTAATTTTCTTTCGCAAGTTATGCAGGTATGAAAAACAAATGTTGTGGCAGATTCTAGTTCTGTTTTATGTTTTGTATTTCATCAAGGATAGGGATTTTTCTATACGTTATGAGGTCAGAAAATCAGAAAAAAATACATATTTGGTACATTTACGGTAATTGTTTTAAATTATGTATATCATATTTATTATTATGGACACGGATAATGTCGTATTATCCATAGACAGGTTTTCAATGCTATTCAATTATTGTGCGCATTTTGCCTCAAGCAAAGATTTGCATACAAAAATAAAGTATATTTTTGCATAACTTGAAATATATGCACCTTGATAGAACATTATAAAACGTTTTTAAAACGTTTCGACGATATCACTGAAATGATTGAAAGTCTAATAAATCAGCTTTACAGGAACTGAAAAAATAAACAACGTCATATTTTCCGAAAAAAATATATAATCATATTCGGTTTTAAATGCCAAACCTGAAAACAAATTGATGTTATTACCCTGCTTAATCGTAAGAAAGATGCCATATATAAACTATTTCTTCAAACCCCTTGTTTAATAGTTGACTGATAACCTATCCCAAAAGGGGATTTGGTAGGTTGACAAAATTGTCGCCCCTTTTTCGTTAGAGAGAGGGGCATTGATCCTGTGATGCGTGTATGTGGTCGCACGGTCACATTTTTTTTACAACAGTGTCCCTTTTTAGTGTGGTGACAAATGTTCTGTGGGAAGGACTCTAAGTGTGCTGGGGTTACAATTTCTCACTGATCATTCCTAATGATCAATGTGGAGTGATCACAGCTCTGAGTACGTTTCATAGAACATTGATCATCCAGTAATGTTCACGGAACTGTGAGTACTACTTAATGGGTAGTGTTCACGACACTGTGAGTACTGCTCACTGAGTAATGTTCACATTACCATGAGTATTGCTCACTGAGTACTGTTCACTGAGTAGTATTCACGGTACTGTGAGTATCGCTCACTGAGTAGTGTTCACATTACCGCGAGTAGTGTTCACATTACTGTGAGTACTGCTCACTAGTTTTCACTGAGTAGTGTTCACATTACTGTGAGTACCGCTCACTGAGTAGTGTTCACATTACTGTGAGTACCGCTCACTGAGTAGTGTTCACATTACTGTGAGTACCGCTCACTGAGTAGTGTTCACATTACTGTGAGTACCGCTCACTGAGTAGTGTTCACATTACTGTGAGTACCGCTCACTGAGTAGTATTCACTGAGTAGTGTTCACATTACTGTGAGTAACGCTAACTGAGTAGTGTTTACATTACTGTAAGTACTGCTTACTGAGTAGTGTTCACATTACTGTAAGTACCGCTCACTGAGTAGTGCTCACTGAGTAGTGTTCACATTACTGTGAGTACCGCTCACTAAGTAGTGTTTACATTACTGTAAGTACTGCTCACTGAGTACTGCTCACTGAGTAGTGTTCACTGAGTAGTGTTCACATTACTGTAAGTACTGCTCACTGAATACCGCTCACTGAGTAGTGTTCACTGAGTAGTGTTCACATTACTGTGAGTACTGCTCACTGAATTGTGTTCACATTACCGTGAGTACTGCTCAATGAGTAGTGTTCACATTATCGTGAGTACCGCTCACTGAGTAGTATTCACGGTACTGTGAGTACCGATCACTGAGTAATGTTCCCGGCACTGTGAGTATCTCTCACTGAGTAATGTTTACGGTACTGTGAGTACTGCTTATTGAGTAGCATTCACGGAACTCTGAGTACTGTTCACCGAAAAAGAACTTAAGGACATGTTTTGGCATACATACTTTTGAAAATCGTCCTGAAATCATATGCTAAATATATACTTTTATCTATCCGATATTTGTGTTCTATGATTATTTGACCTTTTGACCTTTAATTTGCATAATTATTTTAGGAAATTTATGATAAAAAGATACTCATAAAATCTGACATATCGTAGTTAAACATGAAGCAAAAAAATATAATTAAAATTAATATGGAAATGTAGACATGATGCTGTGTTGAAATATTGTATTCATCATCACTTTTGTGGTGGCCATCTTGGACGCCATCTTGGATTTCTCAGATCGCCACCATTTATGCCAAGTTATACCGGCAGCCTGATAAACTTCCGACCTTTACGAAAGGGTCCTGGTTCAACTTTTTGAATGGCCTAATTGACGCTCTACCAATTTAATTAATTTAAATATTTACCCAGAAGAATAGATGTCTTTTCTGTAGTTTTGTTCTTAGTATTACCTCCCTTTAACAGCTCAGTTATATAACGTAATTATGACAGTTTTATCAATTTTGGCTGCTGTGAAAATGGACTTTCGAAGATATTTACAAAGCTTCTCTAGAAACACATAATACATTTGGACTTAAATAGTATTTATATATTCCATTCTCGTAAATTGAAGAGGGTTAAAAAGCTTCGCTAGAGAAACAACACTTATGGACTTAAATATGATTTGATATGATTATGTCTAATTTTCATTATCTGCAAGAGGTTCACAAAGCTTCTCTAGAGAGAAACACTCTTAGACTTTAATATGATTCGATCTGATTGTGTCTCATTTTCATTATCTGAAAGATGTTCACAAAGCTTCTCTATAGAGAGAAACACTCGCAGACTTTGATATGATTTGATTTAACTATGTCTCATTTTTATCATCTGGAAGAGGTTTACAAAACTTCTCTAGGGAGAAATACTTTTAGACTTTGATATAATTTGATCTAATTAAATATATCTCAATTTCATAATCTGAAGAGATTCACAAGTCTTCTCTAGAAAGAAACACTCTAGACTTTTATATGATTTTATTTAATTATGTCTCATTTTCGTTATCTGGAAGAGTTTAATATGATTTGATTTAATTGTGTCTCATTTTCGTTATCTTGAAGAGGTTTGCAACCATTCCATAGAGAAACACTCTAAGACTTTAATATGATTTTATTTAATTATGTCTAATTTAATTATCTGGAAGAGATTCTCAAAGCTTTACTAGAGAAACACTCTTATACCGCGTTCAGACTACGCTTTTAATCCTACATTAACTTGGGTTTATTTTTTAAACTCGTTTGCGTCCACACTATATGTGGTGTAAAACGTGAATTATGTAAAGGTCAAGTGGTTTCTGTAATATAGCATTAAAACTACCTCGGGAGGTGGTTTTAATACTATATTAAAAAGTAATACTACATTATTTTACAAGTGTGAACGCAAATGTGAGTTATAACTGGTTTTACAATCCCAAATCCCCAGATCTTACCTTTTGGCTGAAGAATACCATGTGTTTCTCTTTTGTATCAAACAATTGATGCTATGGCTGGCAAAAGTAATTGGAGTGTTAACATTAAATTGCAATATGGAGTCATGCTGATGCTCAAAATTGACTATAGATGGAATGAACAGAAATTCTTAGATGAACACAGAAGTTTAAACATTAATGACTCCTTCTTGTTTCTGTCAGCCCCCTTCTTTGTAACCTTTTTTGCTTATTGCAAAATATTTGTTTACTTCCAACATTGCATGTATATATTTAAACAACATTTCTTTGCCTAGTGTGGACGCAAACTAGATTATATTTTGATGGGTTTTAAATGTCAAATACCAGTTATAGCCAATTAGTGCCAGATAAAAATAAAACTGATCTGCTAGTGTGAATAGACATTAATATGATTTGATTTAATTATGTCTCATTTTAATTATCTGGAAGAGGTTAAAAAAGCTTCCCTAGAGAAAAACTCGTAGACTTTAATATGATTTAATTGAATTATGTCTCATTTTTGTTATCTGGAAGAGGTTAAAAAAGGTTCCCGAGAGAAATTCTCGTAGACTTTAGTGTGATTTGATTTAATTATGTCTCATTTTTGTTATCTAGAGGAGCTTCACAAAGCTTCCATAGAGAAACACTCTTAGACTGTAATATGATTTGATTTAATTATGTCTCATTTTTTGTTATCTGGAAGAGCTTCATAAAGCTTCTCTAGAGAAACACTTTTGGATTTGAATATAATCTAATATAGCCCTTTTCCTTTAGCTCATTTCCTTTAGCTGAAATAGCTTCATAAACCTTCCTTCGAGAAACACTTTTGGAGTCTGATATGAATAACTTATGTAATATTGGTCCGTGATGAATGTCGTAACCCAGAAATTAGGCAAAGATTGAGCTATACCATGATGTTATACTATCATTCAGGAACTTTTAAGGGTGGATGTCGGTCTGAGCAACATGTCAGTAAAATTTAATGACGATTTTAAAAACGTTGGTGTCTAATGAATACAATTTAGCATTGCATAGGGATAACGCTGATTTGGTTGGTGAAAAAGAAATTTTTTGTGACATTTCTTATAATAAATCTTATCTTTTAATGCCTGAAATAAACAATAATTTACTTTGGTTGATGTACCCCACCCACCACATTAGTACATACACATGTATTCTTACGCTGGAAAACTTAAGAACTTCTAATCCTTTAAAATGGAACAGAACTCTCATGTTAACAATAAAGAAAACAAAATGAATGAATATTTAACTAAAAAGTCAGATACCTTTGCACTGTAATGCCAGTTAGCATAGGCTATGGTTCGTGTTTCATTTCTGGGCGATTTGCATACTGACAGACCTAATCTTTGCTAATGGAGTAGAAATAATAAAGGTATTGCAAAAGCTGATACGACCGCAACATTTTCAAGGAAGTTCCCTTTGGGGAACATCAAAAGGGAAGCAGATCCAGCAATATAAGTTTTTATTGAAAGCTATTTCAAATTAATCCAAAATTATTATACATATGAGCTAATACCTCCAAAGTTCTCATATTTTGATGATTTTAATTCTCTTCTATGCTAGCTTGGATCTTTTTAGTAGTCATTATGTACGTAGTAGTTAAATCACCCAAAATTAAAGTTTGTTAAACTACCAACAAAATAGGTTATTTAGTTACACACGTCAGACTATTCAAATCAAGATGGCCACAATTTTCCAAATTTCCAAATAACTGCCTTAAAGTCGATCAAACATGTGCATATGAAAGAGGTATAGCTCTTCAAAAGCCAAAGCTATAATAGAAATCACCTGATATTGTTTTAAACATGTTACAAAGGATTTTACCGCTCACAAAATGACCACCTGAAATCGGTTACACGTACAAATATTGATGAGCTAATACTGTTCAAATATTTAGTATAATAAAACAAATCAAATAAGTTTTCAACGGATTGAAGATATGCTATTCAGATAAATCTAATAAAGATACTGTCCTGTCATTTTCAAACTGGCCGCTAGAAATAAGTTTGCAAACATACATATGGATAAGATCTAAGTAATCATTGCTGTAACAGAAGTCATCTGTTTTTGTTAAAATAATTTCAATTGAAAACTACGTTACCAATATGAGCTATTTCTCTTGTTTTAATTACGATGGCGCCATTTTCAAAATGCATACCGTAAAAGACATTACAATAATATAATTTAAATGCTGCTTTTATTTCATTTAAAACTAAACATGTTACTCCTAATTTTCATTCAATGGATTTTGAATGTAGCTACAATGTAATATTAATTTGTATCAGAATGACTGCCTGACACATGTTACATATATACTAGTAAAATAACGATTAATGGAGAATCGAACATATAATGAAATTGTCATTTTCTTTTAAAAGTCAAGTGAAAAAAAGATCACTGTACAAACATTTATGTTTTTAAAAACATTTGAAACGATTTATAAAGTTTATGTTCAAATGCAAATCACATTTTTCTGTCACAATTCAGTTAAGTATTTACGACCTCTTTTTAATGGACAAAAACCTAATTACACAAAACGGAAATGAGCATCTATCAAAGCAATTTATGATACATATATATTGATTAACCTTTTGGTGGTGCTTGAACGTTTTATCTGTTTTGATTGAAATAGAAATTTTCAGATATATCACAATCCCTCCAATATTCCTCAACAAAAATCTTTCAATACGTATGCCTCTAAAATAGTGCCAAACTATTATGAATACATCCATAGTCATGCAGTTGCTTGCCGTTATGAACAGGTAGTACAAAGCTTCACAGCTTTAAATTGAGCAAGTCCTGGAATCAAGAAGTCGTGTAACGTATCTGTTTGTTGTTTGGTCATATGAGCAATACTAATTGGTATTGTTGTAATTAATATTCAAAGTAACGCATGTTTCAATCCATTTTAGGATGTAGTTTAATGATATTACTACGAAATAACGGAATAAAGCACTTAACTAAAAAGGGGTTTTACAAATATGTCAAAAAGACATCAATGCACCACTGGCGTGTTCCAAACAAATTGTTCAGACTCTGTAATTATGTATAATATGCATCTATGCATGTATGATGAACTTATTCTGATACTGATACCAAAACGTGACTTCTCGCAACCTCTCACATCAAATTTTAGAGTATATTTTTGTCGTATGGTGTACATTGGTGTTATAATGTGTCCTCATATGTAGTTCTGAAGCATACGTTACCGAATTTAGATAAAGGTAGTTACTAGACTTAATGTTTTAAACACAGTTCCATACCGAGGTAATCTATATGTAACAGTTGAATAAAATCACCTTTTGAACGATCTAGTTTGTTTGTTTTGTTAATAGTTTTAAAAGTAGAATATTTAATTTTAGTAAGAACTCAGAATTGGCAATAATGATAGCACAACCACAATATGGAATCTATGTTTTCGTTACGGAAATGTAATATGACTGCGTAGTTCAGTAATTCCGTCCCACAGTATAAGTGATATTTGAAAAGCACTATGGTCAAAGAAACAGAGCTATTTGAAGAAACATGTTTTACCAAAAGTGACATTTGTTTCAATACCCATGTTGTACTGTACATGTATGATGTTCTATTCTAGATCAAAATGTGCCGCTTTTGTTTACATCAGCAACTTTGAACACATAATGCATATAAACCGATAATTTCAGTAATGAATACAATCTTACCTTCCATAAATATAAAAACAAGGCATTGAAAATATAATAACCTCTGTCTTGAAACTACCACAGTCCATCGAAACCCAAAAGTTATCCTAGCTTTAATGTTACTTAATGTTCTATGTAATCTTAGTAACGTATGTTTCATTTCATCTTTGTAATGGTGTAAAAACTAACTGTGTAGGTGCTTTGCAATGCCAGTAAGCATGACTTATGCATTAGCCTGGAAAAATAATATACGAAATATGAAATTGAATAGGTTAACTTTAAAACCTAGGTTTATTTATTATAGATACCTATCATGTATCTGAACTTATTCTTTGAATGAAATCAAAAATATTCTGACCTGCTCACACAATTTGTAACCAGGTGTACTGTTATTATCAATATGTCCTACTATGTAGTTTGAAGCAAGCATACCAAAGTAAGTAATCTATGCTATTTTTACAGTTCATGACCAGAGGCATAACATTGTTTTTAACGATCTAGTTTGTTCGATTTCTTAATTAGATTAAAACAGGTTTTTGGTAGATCTGCAATTTATAGATCGGAAATTTTTTTTCTACAAATGTAGAATACTGGTGTTGTAAACCGTCCCAGATAGTTTTTGAAAAACATTCGAACGATATATTAAGAAACAGTTACAAAATAAAAACAGTGTAGGTCATGTTTGATGTTCTATTCTAGACAAATTGTTTTGAAAAATTTGAACCTATGCATTTTTTCAGTAATGGAATAAATCTTACTATAAATATACCAACATTAATACAATAACATTCTTCGTCTGAACTACATTCTTATCCTAAAATGTTATCTAGCTTTAATGATACTAATGTCTGAAAATAAACTATGCATATTTAATGGTGTAAATAAAACTGTATAGGTCTTGTGCAGTACCTTGAATTATCTGCCTGAAATAAATGAATGCCAATTTTCAAGCTAATTTTAAGACAGTTATTTATTTATTTACTGTCCATGTTATGTATTTTTTTGAAAAAATGAACAGTGCTTAAAAATTAACTTCACATGTTGCCATGATGTAATTCATAAACTATTTGATTTGAGCGAAATCCAGGCTTTATCGAGTTTCGGATAAAGAGTTCGCATACTTCGTTTTTCAAAGTGCAGGTAAACTTAAGTCCAACAAAATTATAGCGGTCATGTGTGCATGTTCAGTAAACATGGTTTATTCAAATTAAAAGCATACAAATGCAACTGTTGAAGTGTTTCCAGTGTTGCTAATTCTTAAAGGTGGAAAATTGAGTGGCGACTGTTGCGTATGTTACATTTTAAAGTATCTTTATCAACTAAAAGTCAAAATTATACAGGTAAGCTTACTTTGAAATCTAAAATAGAAGGAAACTATTGGTTCCCCAAACCTTTCTGAATGAACCAGAAATAAGCTCGATTTATCGAGAAACAGCATGTGGTTTATATGTATTACATTTGTATGCACGTTGTCTGTAACCTAACCTGATTTCAAAATATTATATTTTCTCATGAAAATATATAAAATTGTGAATCTTAACACAATTATTTAATGATGTCTTATTAAAAAATGTAGTAATTTTGATAATATTACGAGTTATTAAAAATGGCGAAAATGTAGTTTGGTGGGTGGGGTATTTTAACCCCTAAATTTTGGTATAAATCGTCACAATTTGGAATATATTGTTACAGCGAGCATTTAATTGATTTAGAACGGTTACATAAACAAAACGCTAATATCTGAAAGTCAGTATTGAAACAATCTACGAAATATTCGTGTGTGGCAAATTATACTTTCAAAGAGAGGAAACTCCGCATTTTTCATATACAAGGTTTACTTAAATGAGTATATATTTTTATTGACATACGGTAGAAAGCGACATCTGGTCTTAAACAGTCCCGGAATGAATGTATTAATGGCTGAAGTGGATGAGCCTTTGCCTAATTTCTGGGTTACGAAATCGAAAAACTAGAGGACTTACAGAAACTGGCCCACAGACCATATCGTCCCATTTTTATGTGCCATTTTCTTTAGCTGGAAGAAATTCACATTGCCTCCCTTGAGATTCTGACGATAATTGGCTGCTGTATATCTATTGCTGCTTTATCTACAACCGTCACTGTGTTGCTCTGGTTCAGGTAAGTGGATGAATTAAATTGTATTCACAATTTCTAAGCGACTTCGTATACCATTTCATTCAGTTTGAGGTATAAGTGTAGGAAGATATTCCTGTGTCTGGTTACCCTCGTCGATATTTAATTTTACGAATTTCTCCACTGAATCTCATTGTCTAACTAGTTTATCTAAATTTGGTCTGTACCATTATGCTTCATTTGAGCCGCGCCATGCGAAAACCACCATAGTGCGTTTGCGACCAGCATGGATCCAGACCAGCCTGCACATCCGCTAAGTCTGGTCAGGATCCATGCTGTTCGCTAATGGTTACCCTAATTGCAATAGTGTTTGAAAGCGAACAGCATGAATCCTGACCAGACTCCGCGGATGCGCAGGCTGGTCTGGATCCATACTAGTCGCAAACGCACAGTGTTGGTTTTCTCATGATGCGGCTCATGTGATGTTTCACAAATTGTCATACTCTACTGCAGACAAAAGATCACTGAGCGAAAATATGAATTAAATCGCTTTACAACAATTTCAGAGTACGTAATTTTATCAATAAAGAGTATGTACGGATACGCATAGGAGTAGAGTTTCGTTCTTTATTTTCTTTAATAAGCGTCTGAGGTGTTAAAATCAGAACATTATAATTTTCGTACAATTTAGTTCCACATTATAAATTGTTCATGTAAAACCCATCATGCCTTAAGACTGGCCTATGTTGCAAGTAGCTCGGTGAAATTGATCGGATGCTTACTGATTATTCTATCGGAGTTGAATATATGTGTGCACGCGTACACATAAAAAATGAAACCACAACCTGTGGATCAGCGCTTACTTATTAGTGGGTATTTTGTTTATCTTGTCGTCAGTCAAATATCTCCTCCGTCACAGATCTACTTTTTCCAGTCAGCAATTTAGAACTATCTCCGGCCTAAAGAGCAATCGATTATTTTCTTTTTAAAAGTAAGAGAAACTTTCAAGATGTTATTTCACAAATACAAACAGAAATACTTGTTCTTTAAATCAAAAGTAATGAATGTTTTCTTCATTTTCTTCTTTGGATCTGTATTGTAGATTACGTTCTACGCGCTATATCATGTTGCTACATCTCTCTGTTGTTGTTGATCCATATTGCAAATTTTACGTTCTGAGTGCTATATCCTGTTGGTATATCTTCCTGTTGTCTTTGGATCCATATTGCAAAATACGTTCTGAGTGCTATACCCTGTTGCTACATATCTCTGTTGTTGTTGAATCTATATTTCAGCTTACGCTCTGAACGCTATATCCTGTTGATACATCTCGTAATCACTTCTAGGTTTATATTGCAGATTACGTTCTGAGCGTTATATCCTGTTGCTACATCTCTCGGTTGCTGTTGTTGTGGCACAAGTCGTATTTCTTACAGGAATAGATGCTGTGAATATGAAGGTAAAATTTATTTCGTGTTAGATAAATCACTTTTACATTCAAATTACTCACGACTTTATGTAATTTGGGCTTATGCTACTATCCAAAGTCACTTTCGAACAAAAGAAGAGTTTTGTCAAAATGACTTTACGAGATCTTCCCAGTAAATTATAGTAAACGACATTGGTCACATGACTTATTTGCAGTACTAGTATAATAAGTCATAGTATTGTTTTTAATGGAAGCTTTTTCTAAAATTTGACCAAGTTCCAAATAAATGTCAAAATTACAATGTTCATGTACTTGAAAGTAACAAACGATGAGGAATCAGCCTAAATAATAAGCTGTTGTCTGTTCAAGTGATTACGTTCTTATGTTTAAGATTGTGTGTCGTTTGGTTGCCATCCTGTTACACTACTTGTACCTTAGTGTCTTTACGTTGATGCTCGCCGAGGGGATCCATCTTTTCCACAAACTGCACCGAGCGTTCGACGCAGACGACAGTCTAAACATGCTTCTTTTTCTGGGATGGGGTTCGTAATGAATTCATAACGAATGTATTCCAATAGCATTCATTCAATATTAAAGTCAGAAACGAACCAACCAGTTCAGACGAAAAATAGATCATAGTAATGTTCGTCTGCTGCAAAATGTCTGCACTGTTTTATTTTATTTATATCTGAGACTTGATTTCTATCAAGTACTACTCGAGAATCAAAGGTTATTATTCTTCAACTTTTACTATTACATAACTTGCTATATATATAAATCGCCGTTCCATAATTTATGCTATTTCACCGGTCTATAGTTAAACACTTATTTTTTCTGGACTGAGGTAAAAACTTGGAGATAATATATGAAAATATATCCTGATGTCATGTAATAACTCACTTATTGAATGGCTTGCCGATTAATAGTCAAAACTATTGCCCCTAGGTATTCCGGACTTCGGGCAATATTTTTTACCATGGACCGGTAATTTATTCTAAAAGTATAATGTAACTTTCTAGTATATGTACAACAAAATGTTTCCACTGTAATCTTCATTCTCTATCTCTGAAATATCTTTAACAAATATGTTGTAACATGTATTTTTTTATATGCAGGTTCTCCATTTGTAATAGTGTCTTTGTCTTTACTGTCAGCGGGCGACGGATACAGCACTCAGCAACAGTAAGTGTATCTAATACTGGGGTGTTAGAAGTCAAGTAATGTGTTTTAATCTTTTATTATACTAATTATTGCTTGGACACTGGAAAAGGGTCAGGAAGTTAAGTTTTCCGATATAAGTTATATAAAGTTTACATAAAGAATGTGTTGTTTTAAAATAGAACAAGGCAGTCTGAAGGACAGCTAAATCCCCCGCCACTGCTATGGATAGTGAAAGAGTAAACCTTTGATTTTAGCTGTGACCTTGACCTTGAACTGACATGGCTGACTCATGAATTCTGCACAACGTCTTGATGAGGTGATCATTTGACCCAAGTTTCATGAAAATCCTTCAAGGGGTTTAGGAGATAGAGAGCTGAAACCTTTGACCTTCAGTTGTGACCTTGACCTTGAGTTGACATGGCTGACTCATGAGTTCTTGATGAGGTGATCATTTGACCCAAGTTTGATGAAAATCCTTCAAGTGGTTTAGGAGATACAGAGTGGAAACAAAATGGAAGGCTCATACCTTCGACCCTTAGTTGTGACCTTGACCTTGAGCTGGCATGGTTGACTCATAATTTCTGCACATCGTTTTGATGAGGTAATCATTTTACCCAAGTTTTATAAAATTCCTTCAAGGGGTTTAGCGGACACAAAATGGAAGGCTCAAACCTTTGACCTTCAGTTGTGACCTTGACCTTGAGCCGACATGGCTGACTCATAAGTTCTGCACATCGCCATGTTGAGGTGATCATTTGACCCAAGTTTGATGAAAAAGGAGTTTAGGAGATATAGAGCGGACACAAAATGGAAGGCTCAAACCTTTGATCCTAAGTTGTGACCTTGACCTTGAGCCGGCATGACAGACTCATGGGTTCTGCACATCGTCTTGATGAGGTGATCATTTGATCCAAGTTTGATAAAATTCCTTCAAGGGGTTAGGAGATATAGAGCGGACACAAAATGGAAGGCTCAAACCTTTGACCTTGAGTTGTGACCTTGACCTTGAGCCGACAAGGCTGAACCATGGGTTCTGCACATCGTCTTAATGAGGTGATCATTTGACCCAAGTTTTATAAAATTCCTTCAAGGGGTTTATGAGATATAGAGCGGACACAAAATGGCAGGCTCAAACCTTTGACCTTGAGTTGTGACCTTGACCTTGAACCGACAAGGCTGATTCATGGGTTCTGCACATCGTCTTGATGAGGTGATCATTTGACCCAAGTTTCATGAAAATCCTTCAAGGGGTTTAGGAGATATGGACCGGACACGATTTTGTTACGGACGGAAGGACAGACGGAAGGACGGACGGAAAGACGGACGGAAGGAAGGACGGACGCAGACCATTCCTATAATCCCTCCGCCACGGCGGGGGATTAAAAAGTGGAAACTCCACTGGTCCATGATGTTTAAGTGGAGACCCTGTTATTTGACTATAGTATTGTTTACTAATGAAGCCATTGCATGTAAAAGGATTGGCATTATTAATGTTAATATTTTGTTAATCTTAATGTTGTAACTTTTTTGAGTAAGTATTTAATTGTTTTACCATTTCTGTTCAGTTGCTGGTTGTCAACTGATGGTGCAATATGGGCATTTGTCGGTCCGGCTTTAACAATCATTGCGGTAGGTACTTTGTTGTTTCTACGCCGAGTCCTATATTAGCCTGTTCTTATTTTTGCAAGGTTGTCTACAACCACAACCGTATTCCGGTAAATGTCTAAATGTGATTAAGTCATGGGTAGCTGAAATATTTATGTATTTTTTTCAAGTATGAATATCATTCTCATCACCGTCTCCATTTAATGATTTATCAAAATGCCTTTTCCAAGGAACAGTAATTATTTATTTAGTAAAATATTTTTCTCTGTATTACACCGAAAATACATACAGATAATTGGTATTTCTTGCCGGGGGTTAGACGTTGATGGGGTGGGGTGTGCGTACTGTCACGTGATTTTTGTCTGCACTGCTGGTAGGAGCGTTTTCCAGCATATCTAGGACAAAAAAATAAATATATGATTTTACTTTTGGAAAATAGGCTAAGAAAGAAAATCAGTGATTACGCTTAAATGTTTGGTTCAAATATGAAAAAGTAACAGCTGTTTTCGTTTTTTTTTTGTTTTGGTTTTTTTTTAATTTTGCTGCTGTTTGAGATCTGATACGGCCGTGACGCAACGCTGAAATATACGTGTACAAAATATGGACACCTTGTGGCACTTCCAACATCAAACTTTCACTTTCTGGTACAGTTATTATTATTCATGGCCAGTTAAAGCCCTTTATTCAGACCAAAATGTAGAGGTTTCTTTAATCAAAACTGACTCAGTAGGTACGCTGTAATATGTATGTCCGTTTGTATTTTTTGAATGTCTGTTTGCTTGTCCAAGTAGGCATTGTAGATCAAAAAGATCATATACTAGAACTGAAGTTAAAATAACGTGTTTAGAATCTTACTTACTGATTTTCATTATTCAGTCACAAAGTTTTATTTCTCAAGTGTGTTTTAGTCCGTCCGTATGACTTCAAGCATGTATTTTTAGCGGTGTTTTGAGCTAACATACCTACTTTGGAAAGGTATACAGACGAACATGCACAGACATGCGATAAAACATATTCGGCGCATAAATGCTTCAGCTAACTTAAGGATTTCGCGTCAAGATATCTCCACTGCTTTGGTTTATACATCGTCAAAGTTGGTCAAATCGGCCATGAAGAAACATAAATAACCCATACTGCTTTAATTTAGTAAATGTTACATGTCAGAAAGTTGGAAGTAAGAAGTAAGGAATTTCGAAGTAAGGGAAATGGAAATTCGAAGTCATGAATTTAGATGTAAAGAAGTTAGAAATTATGGTGAAAAAAGGAAGGAATTTGGAGCATAGAAATTAGAAGTAATGAAGCTGGAAGATAAAAATAAGAAAGTTGGAAGTTAGAAGTAATGCAGTGGAAAGTAAGAAGTTAGAAATAACTAAATTAGAACGTAGAAAACTGGCAATTAATAGCTAGAAGTAACGAAGGTAAAAGTCCCCCAGGTCTTCCGTACAATAATTATAGCTAAAATTGCCTCATAAACAGGCAAGTGTGGTCATCTTAGTTTAAACTCCAATGATACCTTTTGATTAGTTTTACATGGAACACAATACATTTAAAACGCGCGCGCAAAACCGAGATATTAAATGTTTTATCTCCCTTGACTTAATGTATAATGCCTAAATAAAATGCAAAAGTAATAATTACCTTCATATTTTTCAAAGAAGGAATACATTTCTAATCAATTCATTCTTAAATAGATAGTAAAATGGAAATTGAATAAATATTACGTTTAATTACTAGATTATTTAATAAACACGTTAAACGTTTTTAACCATATTATTATTTTAATAACACTGCGCGAATGTGTTTTGATATTCGTGACAGTATATAAATGGCCGGTTTTACTAACAACTTCGGAGCGTGTGTCTCGGTTGACACATCTGAACATTGATCGCTGGCTCTCGGCTGATCTGTCCAGAGTAGCTGTCCCTCTACACGTTTCTGATATCGGAGCTCTCGCTGCCTCGCCGCACGATCGAGCACCATCAAAATTGGCCCTCAGTCGCTCTCATTGGGTAACTGTGCGTGCCGTAGGGTTTACGTTGTTTCTGCCTTGCTTCTCTAGTAACTTAGGTTCTAAATTGGGAAGTTTGGGGTAACTCAGTGGTTTATGACGCTCACATACGGCACTGCAATGTGTGCAGTCTGCCATTCTTTTGTTTTCATTCGATTTTTTTTTTTTTGTATTTTCTCTTAACAGATCAATATGGCCATCCTTATAATGATAATCCGCACTTTTTTGGGAGTGACGATCGTTGCAAGGAAGACAGATATGCAGAAATTCAAGTAAGTTCTACAAATAGTAACAACGATAAAAATAAGAACATCTGAATGGAGGACAACAGGAAATCAGAGGAAATAAAAACTGATACAGTATCCCGATACTGGTAAAATGTTCATGTCAAATGGCTGACTAGTAATTTCTGTATATTTAAAGCAGCATGCCTCCAGATCGTTCGACAACAACAAAAACGTTTTTTTAGATATCTTGAAATAAATGCTACATTTTCTTAAGAAGGCTTTAAAACTTAATTATTGACAAACTTTATGTTACGGAATCACATGAGAATTTGCTGTTTTTACTACTTTTTACGATGAAAATCGAAAAGCGTTTGTCACGCTTTAACTCCATGTAAACTGTCTCGATTATAAATATCTATATTTTAAAATCATTATTCACTACTTTAGCTATAGCGCTATTGGTTACGACGACGGGAAAATGTCTTTATTGCCGCGGCGGTCCGTGGTTCGATTCCCGACGCGGTCATCTTTTTTTTCTTGATTTGGAACTTTTAAAATATTTTAGAAACAAAAATTCATATTCTAATGTTCATAATATGACCAAACTTCAATTGAAAGAAAGATTATTTTTAGCCAAATCTGGAGGCATGCTGCTTTAATACTTGTGTTAAACTATATCACATTTGTTAAATGCATGTAAATAATGATCTAGTTTACCAACTCGTTTATAATTACATGTATAAGGTAATCTTGCCATTTTCAGGGCAAGTTTAAAGGCTACTGTCGTGCTTCTACCACTGCTTGGTATAACATGGATGTTTGGGGTCGTTGCAGTTAACGAGTCGACTGTTGTATTCCAGTATATTTTCGCCATCCTAAACTCCCTTCAAGTAAGAGTCTAATAATAAACGGCGATCGGTGGCTCTACGCAGTTACCTGCTCGTTTCAAATATGTTTGGATGGGGGTGGGAGTGGGGTAGGAGTCTTCCTCTACCTGTTTTGTTGCTCTAGATGGTCGTCTGTGAAGCATTCATATATACGTCACAAAGTAAAATTATATTTTTTCGTCAAAATTTTTGTGAAGTCTGAAGAAATTACGAAATCAAATTTAATTTTTTACAAGATGTGCGTGTAATTTCAGTTATATGACACTTTAGATTACGGACTTTCTTCCTTTCCAGGGTTTATTCATCTTTCTGTTTCACATTGTATTTAATGACGACGTTAGGAAAGCATGTTCACACTATAAGCGGAACCAGATCACCAGCGTAGACTCGTTACCACAGTCGTCGGCAAGTAAAAAGTTGCACAAAAAGGCAAGTATATTAGATATGTTCATCTGAAAGAGCTCTATTAAGATCCGTATGAGGGAATACGTCATGAGAGTGACCACGAAATTTGATTTAAACTAACATATGATATTGATTAGCACTTCAGCAACACTATATGCAAACATTTTAAGTCGGGTTTGAGAAATACGTAGACTAACTCCAAACTATAATATATCATTTTTGGGCGCCCCCACCCCCACCCCATCCCCACAGTTACAGTTGCCCATGTCCCCATCCATCCGCCCATACTTCCTTCCGTCCGTCCGTCCTAATTTGTGTCATGCATATCTCAAAAAATATTTGACCCAGAGTCATCAATCCTCACAGGATAGTTTTTCAGCATGGGAAGTTGTTTTCCTTTGGAACTCACATAGCCAGACCAGAGTTATGGTCCTTGACTTAGTCAAAAATATGCTTGAAAAAGGCTTAAGTTTATGTGGCATGTATATCAAAAAGTATTTGACCCAGGATTATAAAACATTAATCAGAGGAATATTATTCAGCATGTTAAGTTGTACACCTGGGATTTTGCTAGAGATATCGCTCAGCCAGATCAAAGGTATTACCCTTAACTTAGTCAAAAATATGTATATAAGGACATAAAAGTTTGTGTTCCACATATCTCAAAACGCATTTGGCCTAGGGTCATGAAACATTAAAGGTATATTATTTAGCAAGTGAAGTTGTGAACCTGGGATTTTGTTCCGGATTTCTGTAAGCAAGAGTTATGGCCTTTGATTATCAAAAATATGCATAAAGGGCATACAAGGTTGTGTCGCATGCTAGTCATGAAACATTAGGGGATGTGAACTTGCACACCTGGTGTTCTGTTTTACAAAACCAGGCCAGATTTATGGTCCTTGATTAAGTGAAAAATACGCGTAAACTGTTTAAAAGTTTATGCTGTATATATCTTAAAAACTATTTCACATAGTCATGAAACCATGTATGAATATTATCCATAATTTGAATATGTGCACCTCAGTCTTTTTTAGCTCATCTGATTTTTTGAAAAAAAATGATGAGTTATTGTCATCACTTGAGCGGTTGTCGGCGTCGGCGTCGGCGTCTGCGTCGGCGTTGCCTGGTTAAGTTTTATGTTTAGGTCAGCTTTTCTCCTAAACTATCAAAGCTATTGCTTTGAAACTTGGAATACTTGTTCACCATCATAAGCTGACCCTGTATAGCAAGAAACATAACTCCATCTTGCTTTTTGCAAGATTTATGGCCCCTTTTATACTTAGAAAATATCAGATTTCTTGGTTAAGTTTTATGTTTAGGTCAACTTTTCTCCTAAACTATCAAAGCTTTTGCTTTGAAACTTGGAATACTTGTTCACCATCATAAGCAGACCCTGTACATCAAGAAACATAACTCCATCTTGCTTTTTGCAAGAATTATTGCCCCTTTTGGACTTAGAAAATCAGTTTTCTTGGTTAAGTTTTATGTTTAGGTCAGCTTTTATCCTAAACTATCAAAGCTATTCCTTTAAAACTTGCAACACTTGTTCACCATCATAAGCTGACCCTGTACAGCAAGAAACATAACTCCATCCTGCTTTTTGCAAGATTTATGGCCCCTTTTGGACTTAGAAAATATCAGATTTCTTGGTTAAGTTTTATGTTTAGGTCAACTTTTTCTCTTAAACTATCAAAGCTATTGCTTTAAAACTTGCAACTCTTGTTCACCATCATAAGCTGACCCTGTACAGCAAGCAACATAACTCCATCCTGCTTTTTGCAATAATTATTGCCCCTTTTGGACTTAGAAAATCATTTTCTTGGTTGAATATTATGTTTAAGTCAACTTTTCTCATAAACTATCAAAGCTATTGCTTTAAAACTTGCAACAGTTTTTCACCATCATAAGTGGACACTGTACATCAAGAAACATAACTTTATCCTGCTTTTTGCAAGAGTGATGGCCCTTTTTAGACTTAGAAAATCATGGGTAGGACAATATTTCTATTATACAAAAAAAATCAGATGAGCGTCAGCACCCGCAAGGCGGTGCTCTTGTTCTTATTTTACTTTGCAAGAGTTATGGCCCTTGACGTAGTCAAACATTAAAAGTTTGTGTCCCATGTATATCAAAATGCACTTGACCTAAACACTTCAGAGGATTAATATATAGCATGTGAAGTTGTGCACCGGATTCTCTCAGAAAATTTCTAAAATAGTCTGGCATTTGCCACAGTTACCTAGAAATAAAGGAAAAACAAAAGAGTCTGAAATTGACTCAATTTTGTAATTTTTCAATATTGCACATATTCACTATACCAGATTCAAATGTCATCATTTTATATTCCAGGCAAATCTGTACTCCACAACTACGTCTTTGTGAACAACACCAGCAACAACATAGGCACATAAAGAATCAATTTTATTCATAATATATAACAAGTTATATGTTAACTAATTGGTGAACGAACTATCAGAATGTTAACGTATCTCAATACATGAAAAATAGTCTAATGGCGTTTTCCTCCGCGTACTCGAATCAGAAATGTGTGTTATATTTACTTACGTGTTGAAACATTTCATTCAACATGCAAACATGTTATGTACCACTCACAAATATTGCAGTTAGCTCTACATACAGTTGTTATCCATGGATTCGAGAAATAAGTACTTTCTCCGATTTCATTTTAAAAGTATTACAACTACAAAAATTGTTACACTGGACCAATGGAACAATATTGTACCATTCTACAATGTGCCAGACAATTGAACACTGACATACAAATGTATTTTAACTTCTAATGATACGTATTTCTCCTATTTTATTCTTTTGCAAATTACAAACAAGTACATGTATTCATATCTCTTTGAAAAACTAAACATTTCCAAGATTTTTCATTGTACATTTGTAATCTTGTGTATGGTTCTGGGACGATCTATGTATGAAAAGAATTGGGACCACTGCCTTACCCTTGCATGATCGTAAGAGGCAACTAATAGGGTCTTAACACTTGGTTTTGCTGTAACTCTGTGATTCCAGCAGGTATGCAAATTTTGATTCCATACCTCATGTTTTTATTTCGATGTAAATGAGATGTGAAACCAAAATTTGTAGTCCTGTTTGGCGCCATATAACCTATACTGTGTTGGTGCGCCGTAAAACCCAAATAAATAAATAAAGTATTTGTATAAACTGTATGAAATAAACAGCTTATTGACATGCATATACCGCATTGTACTGTTCTGTATCGGATGAATATGATAGCGATGTTGGTACCCGGGCATATTTTGAATGTAGCCTCGATTACAAGTGTTCAAAATATGTACATTGCAAGTGGAATGGTTGAGTATATTTTAGAATTATAAAATAAGCGCCTGTTGTAACTCATGTCAACAATGGCGTATACAAATGCTAAATATGTGCACGAAGAAGTAATTTCTGAAGACTTCCATTACCTATTTCATCAATTTGCCAACCATCAGAAAATGTATGCAAGGACGTACAATTCCTGAATTCGTATGTTACGAAGAAAGTGAATATGATTGACTGTCAAATGTTGTTGTTTTTTGGGGTTTTTTTTGTTAAAGCCAAGATCCATACCACATTTTATTATTTTTTGTGAGACAAATAATCATAATATGTTAATTGCATCACTGAAATATTTATCTTGATAGCAACAATTACTGGATTATCTCAGTATCAACGTAATAGAAACATTAAATGACGTGATTAATGTTTACATATCTTTCCAGTTTGTCTGACTAGGGAACCGGGGATCCCGAGTTCAAGTCCTCCTCCAGCTAAATTTACTAACGTTTGGATGGATACGAGTTTTATATCCATAAAAGTAGAGAAAAAAAAAACACGATGTAAAGTCAATTTTGGGGGAAAAACTGCATTATTTAAAAGAAATTTTCTGAGGGGAAGGAGCCTGCTAACGGCCCCTATTATAAAAGGAAAAAAACTGCTACTTTGTACTTTTAGTACATTATAGAACCAAACAGTTACGTTAAATCTGGACATCGGACAAAATTCTAGGGAGTTTGCTTAAATTCAAATGCAATTTCATTATTTCAGTAACAGATAATTTGATATAATGGCTTCAAATACTCATAAATAAGTTCTCTTAATAAAACGTTATAAGTCATTTTCAGTTTACAAATTCTGAGCAAATCAGATTGGTTGACAAGAACATCCTACTAGCTTGAGTAATTGGATTTAGTTATTTCCGACAAAACGATCTGAGCAAATCAGGTTGAAATGTACAAACAACTTGCCTGCATGATTGTAGAACAGGTAGAGATTGTGAATTCGTTGTCCTTTTTTTTGAAATTTTGAAATTAAGTAAGACAAAATGGTTCATTTTAAGCCATCTTTGACAAAACAATCTGAGCAATTCAGGTCCAATTATACACACTGCTCGCTTGCATGAATAGAGTACAAGTAAAGATATGGGATTCGGGGTCCTCCCGAAGAAAGTTTGATTTTATAAAAGAGAAAGAGATGCATTTTGAGTCATCCCCGATAAAAAAATCTGAGCAAACTAGGTCAAATTGTGCACACAAGTCGCATGCAAAAAAATGGAGCACAAGTATAGATTGGGGTTCGGCGTCCTCCTCATGAAATTTTGAAATTATATAAGACAAAATGGTGCATTTTAAGCCATCTCCGACAAAAACATCTGAGCGAATCAAATTGAATGTAACACTGCTCACCTGAAAAAAAGAGATATACATTTGTAAGCGTAATCTCCGACACAAAAGTTTGAGCAAATCAGGACGAAACGTACACACTACTCGCCTGCAAAAAAATTTAACACAAGTAGGGATTTGGGGTTCGTCGTTCTCTCCTAGAAATTTTGAAACTATACAAGCTAAAATTATGCAATTTAAGCCATCTCCGGCACAAAATCTGAGTAATTCAAGTTTAACTGTACACGTCGCGCTCCTGTATAATAAGAGCACAAATAAAGATGGGGCTTGCGGGGTCCTCCCCACGAATTTTTGAAACAATGAAAGACAAAATGGTGCATTTTCAGTGATCTCCGACAAAAAAAAACCCTGAACAATTCAGGTTCAAATGTACACACTGCTCTCCTGCATAATTAGAGTACAAGGAGTACAAGTAGAGATAAAGATTCGAGTTTTTTTTTCCCCCAGGGAAAGTGGAAATTCAGTAAGTCAAAATGGTGCATTTTAAAACCATTTTAGACAAACGAATCTGAGCTTTTCAGGTTGACTAAGTTCACTGTAATAACCTTGTAAATCGAAAAAAACAGGTAGGGGGCAAAGGATTATGAAATCCTTATAGACAAATTATACTTTCTGAGGCAATTTAGACATAATATTGTTAACAAAACATAAAGTGATATATGTGCAAAACAACAAATACTGAAAACAAATGACTGTGTGAATTCTTTTTGGAGTTACCGTTGACTCTGCCATCACAAAACACACAAAACTCACTTGACATCATTATCATTTCCTGGAATACGTGTGATTTGGGCATTTCTTAATGGGACACATTATCATCCAGGTTTAAAAGTACAGACATCCTGAAAAAGGCAAAGAAATACACAACTGCAGAGAAGATTCGAATTAATGATTTACGAAATAAATTTTCTTCATCGACTCAGTTCTGTATCAGAATATCAGAACTTAATCTGCTAGATCTAGTAGTACACTTTCAGAAAAACGAAAGAAGTATAAAATACATTTTTATTTTATTTTGTAGCTCTTTGGAAAAACATAGAGAAAAGTAGAAGACAAATCAGGTCAAGCATTTGTATCAAATCTGTCTGTTTTGTTCGTGGCCAAATGGAAATTGTGATTCCCATACCAGATGCATTAAATGTAAAAAATGCAATTTGCTAAAACGAAACCGAGGCAGCTGCCTCGGTGTGTCTCAACGTTGTTATACCTATTTCATCAATTGCCAACCTACAGAAAATGCAAGTCGTAATTCCTGAATTCGCATGTTATGAAAAAAGTGAACATGAATGACTGTTAGATGTTTTTTCTTAAAGCCAAGACCCATACTACATTTTATTAGCAGAGCTACCGGCGCCGCGAAGCGGCGCCGACAGCGTCGCATTACGGTTAGACGTATAAACAAGAAAACGAATAGAGAGATCTAACTGTGTATACTATCGAGTTGAAAATTCGTGGTACTTTTTGGAATCGGTGTTGTCCGGATTTTTTCATGTGCACTATGCACATAGTAATTAATCGGTAAAGACGTCAGTAGACGCTTACTGTTTACGGTTGACAAAAGCGTCTCGCTTACTGCTTTGAATATTGAATAAAAATGTAAATGCGCATTTGATAATAAAAAATTAGTGCTAAATACATTTTCTACGAAGAAAAAAGAAATAAAATACAATATTTTCATGTTGAAACGATTTTTGTCACACTGCCATTACCGGACTTTATTATATACACTTATGTTTGTCATAATGACGTCATATCTCCACAGTGGTGTAGTGGTTAGCGAATTCGCGTTGTAAACCAAAGGTTGTGAGTTCGAACCTCACCTGTACCAGATTTTTTTTTATTCCTTTTTTATTTCAATTTTTTTTATGTATTATTACGTCATTGTGAAATTCAGCAAGTGTTTACTTTTGATGTCAGGTTCCAATGTAGTGCCTGTGCAGTAGTCAGTAGACATAACTTTAAAAAAAAAAAGCTTTAGGATCAAAATATACAGGCATTGAATTTCGGCAAACACTGTTTTTCTCTAGGTAAAATTCTGATCATTAATTTTTAAAAAATGCTAGTCTTTGGGTTTAAAACAAGCTTTGTATAGTCATGTAAATGATTGTAAATTTCCCATACCAGGCGTCTATTATAGCAGTGTTTTTGACTGAAAGCTGGACACAATCATACTTCCTTTCAGAAAGAACCAAAATTTGACAATAATGACATTTAAAAGAATTACAATAGTCATTTCCAGGATTACGTAAATTCTAATTTCTATTAACTTTAGGCTATTGTCCTAATGAGACTCTGTTAGGTTTGAAACTTTTCAATTTGAAGGAGTTATTATTGGTGACTGGTTTCCAGTATGATAATAATTTATGTAAAATTGTTGATGCAGTACGTTTTAAAACAGAAATTATTCAAATACGTTTTTTTCTTTTGGTGCAGATGTTAATCTATATCAGCTTTCTTTTAATCATATACAGAATATCTTTCGAGTATTTCACATGTCAAGAATTAAATTTGATGCAGCCTTAAACATACATTCAGAAATCATGAATTATCATTAATCAATACTTATAATTTTAATAGATCTAATTTAAATAGAACATAAACTTCCTAAACGAATCCATAATTCCAGACAATTCCACTCCTTTAATTTTTAAGGGGCACTTGTGATTTTTCAAGGGAGCTCTGCCTTTAGGTAGCACCTAATTTCATATTAATCTTTGTGAGACAAATAATCGTGTAATTGTATCACTGAAATATTTATTTTGATAACATCAGTTACTGGTTTATCTTAGTATCACTTTTGCATCAATCTGTCGATCTTTCCATTTTATCATTTGTATAAACTTTATGTTTAAGGCGTAAAAAATATCCCGACCTACCCTAAATTTTTGGCCCGACCCTAAATGTTTTTATTGCCTTGGAGAAATTTTTTTTTCAACTTTTTGACAAAAAGTTGCAAAACTGCACTTTTTCTGCTTTAAACATGGTCAGTGATGTTAGAAATCAACTTACTGATGCTCTAAAGGTATAACCCCCTTATTTGTATTCATTTTTGACACAAAAATAATTTCCGAAAAGTCCCACTTAATAAAAAAAAATCCAAAAAAAAAAATTTCCGACCTACATACCCTAATTTTTTTGAGCATGTTACCGGAAACAAAGATTTTTTTTTAGGACTCAATTGTACCAACTACATTATTCTCAAGTTTTGTTCTTGAACATGCAGCTTAATTGGTCGTTTCTTGTTAAAGTAGTTAATAAGTTAGAAGTCAGAGGTAACGAAGTTAGAAGTATTGAGGTAAGAAGTCCCTCCTTGGCTTTCGTACAAGATTCTATTAAAGATCCCATTTTTAAAACTAAAGTTGCTTACATCATAACTATTGGAATAAGAGAAAACAAAGCAAGTGTGTTTGTTGAAGATTAAACTCCAGTGATACCTTTTGATACGTTTTACATGGAAATTTTGTGCAGTGTGGCTACACAAGTGCTGAATTGAATTGAATTAACCGATAACACAATACATTTAAAACGCGCGCGCAAAACCGAGATACTTAATGTTTTATCTCCCTTGACTTAATGAATACTGCCTGAAGAAAATGCAAAAGTAATAATTACCGTCATATTTTTTAAGGAAGGAATACATTTTTAATCAATTAATTCTTAAATAGATAGTGACATGGTAATGTGAATAAATATTATGCGTAATTACTAGATTATTTAATAAACACGTTAAACGTTTTTAACCATATTATTATTTTAATAACACTGCGCGAATGTGTTTTGATTTTCGTGACAGTATATAAATGGCCCGTTGTACTAACATTCTCGGAGCGTGTGTCTCGGTTGACACATCTGAACATTGATCGCTGGCTCTCGGCTGATCTGTCCAGAGTAGCTGTCCCTCTACACGTTTCTGATATCGGAGCTCTCGCTGCCTCGCCGCACGATCGAGCACCATCAAAATTGGCCCTCAGTCGCTCTCATTGGGTAACTGTGTGTGCCGTAGGGTTTACGTTGTTTCTGCCTTGCTTCTCTAGTAACTTAGGTTCTAAATTGGGAAGTTTGGGGTAACTCAGTGATTTATGACGCTCCCATACGGCACTGCAATGTGTGCAGTCTGCCATTCTTTTGTTTTCATTCGATTTTTTTTTTGTATGTTTGTTTATTATGACAATTGTTGGTGTAAGAGTTTCTGATGCACTCGCAAATAAGAATAATTACACAAAATAAATATTATGATAATATAGGAAATGGACCATCTACAACACTTAATTTCATACTTAAAATTCTTTTAATACCAGTCAATAACATTAAATAATGTGATTAATGTACATTATGTTTATATATCTTTCAAGTTTGCCTGACTAGGGGAACAGGGATCGCGAGTTCAAGCCCTCCTCCAGCTAATTTTACTAACGTTTGGATGGGTGTTTTACACATGTCAGTGAAACATCTGCATATAGAGTCTCTCCTAAAGTTTGCAGAATGGGTTATCGGTGGTGACTATAAATATGCTTAAATTGAAGAGCGAGTTAAAAGGCTAATGTCGAGGATATTTAGGGCCGAGGCAATTTATATTAATTCCTATAATTTTCGCCATCCTTTACGCACAGGGCCGGTACAACATAACCACTGATGGATCGGTTGTTTCATGACGGTACAACGTAACCACTGATGGCTCGGTCGTTTCATGAAGCTCCTGGTACCGCGGCTTCTAGAGCCCTGGCACTTTTATTTCTTTTAAATTAGGACGTTAGAAAAATTGACTAACGATGACGCCAATATCAGTTTTGTATCACGCTTTTGTGACGATTTTTGCCATCAATCTGTCTCAGTTTCAGGTCACCTAGTAGGATATACTTTTGAAAGTCAGTCTCCAAATGCCATTTCATCATGCAAATATTGGATGGCCACAGCTATGAACCTTTCCAACGGTCATCTTGTTTTAAAGAAGAATCAACACAATGTAATAGTCTTCATGTAAGCTGTGTTTGTGCGCCGGATAAGCCAAAAGTGAATCAAAATCTTATTACCTATGAACTACAAGATGTTAAAAAGCAGCATCCATTTTGTGTTGTTTAATATATAGATATTTAATTCATGGTACAATGTCGATATCTAGCTGAAGTCTACATTTTTCCCTATTAAAATACAATTAATTACAGCAGCTTAAAGATGTGTTATATTCTGCTTTTGGATGGAAGAATCAACACAATGTTATAGTTTAAGGTGACTAGTCAAAAGCCTAAACCGAATCAAAATCACATTATCTGTGAACTACAAGATGTTAAAACGCAAGCAGCTAACTTGTTCTCCATGTTTACTAGAAACTGCCTGCTCAAGACAATGTCACGTGACCATCTTATCATTAGTCAGCTATAATGGCTCGCTAGCTTATAAAACGTCCTTTCTTAAGTCCTAGTGGGGAAAAAGTATGAGAAGTTTTCCCTTGCTTTGGCATCCTCTCCCCTTTTACTATGAGTAAATTTATCGTGCCCACCTTAATTTCGGCTGCCGAAATCCTAAGGCGGTGCCCGATTGTTTTTTCCTGTTTATATGTGTGCGTTTGTGTGCTTGTGCGTCTGTGTGTCTTGGACGGTGCCCTACAGTGTTGTTATATCTTACTTGTCTGTTTATCTATGTAAGTTAGTTATGTGTGTTTGTATTTTGTACACGAGTGTCTGCGCTGCTGTGGTTTACGTTGTAGGGTAACTGTGATTAAGGAACGTAGCATTCCCTTTTGAATATTCATCCTTGTTCCACTTTCCCCTTTAACCCCCATCCCACACACCTTTCTACCCGTTACCCCTTCATCCCAACTCTTTCTATATTTTGCATAAAATTAAAATGTACTTATTGTATTTTTTAAGCAACCCGTCTATAATATTTTTCCGTTTCAGCTTCTTTTTGTTGTGGGCCTTCTTTGCAAATACGTGGCTCTGAGGTTGTGTTTGTGGTGCTTTTTGCTTCCGAGAAATCTACCCTTACCTATAGCGAATCGAGACCAAGACTTATACGATCGTATTTAATGTTCTGATGTAAAGAAATAATTAATAATTATTGGCCCTGTTAAACAAGGATATTTTAAAATATTACATTATATTTTAGTACATTATTGAACAAAACAATTGCGTTTAATTAGACCGATTATGGTCAGTTTATAAGCTCATTGAATTGTTTTGTTGTTTTACCAAGATGAAAATTGTTCAATCATAAACTAGAAATGGTTAATATTGGTTTGTTTCAGTGTAAGAGTTTACCCTTGCAACGTCACGGGCATTGAGCAATGCCATAGACAAAATCCATGACGTCACAATGTTAACATATTGTAAATCAAAGCCTTGAGATGTCTGGTAGTTGCGGGTTTTGCTAGAGTTATTTTCATATTAAATGCCAATCTATAAATATACATGTATAAGAAACAAATACTAATATGCCTCGATCTAAGATAAACTCTGCCTGACCTTACATGAACAGCTGGAAGTCAGTGATGTAACCATGGGCTGGAATATCTAACCATTGACAGATCTTATATAATCTAAATGGCCAGTGTGAATGGATAGAGGGTGAATAAGAACTGCTTGATCATTGATAATTCATCCGCATTGTTCATGAATGGGACTACTTTGTGTAGCACATGAACAAATTCCTTTGGATGTGATTTGGCTTCAAATAAAGATGCTACATGATTGTCAAAATAAACCCGCAACTAAAAATAGAAATAGTGTATTCCAAAACGGTGTTTTCTGGGCCTAATCATATATAGTTAAATATTACATGTACTTGTGGATGTGCACGGTCGTTTGTACTGCTAGGTGCTCTGCCGTAATTGGTTTGATATATTGTGATTGTGATTAGCTGGTATAAATTCTCTCTATTTATAATAATTTATAATGCGTACTTGTAACTTAACGTATGGGAACGTAAGCCGTTCTGAATTTAAATTATATCCCTTAATGCACATCTATAAAATTCATTGTATCCTCTGGATACAATTAACTTTCAGGGAGAAAATATAGCTTCTCTGATCCAAATCAGTTAAAAAGACTAAAATTTACTGCTGATTTGTGAGACATGATAACAGAGATTTGAGTGTAACGGTATATGCAAATGTTGAACCAGTGCGAATGTGTAGTACAATTCGTGTTTGTATATAAAGCAGTATCGAAACAAATGTTATTGGGTTAGTGGTCTTTTGTGGAATGTGCATGATCGTTTATACTGCTAGGCACTTTGCTGTAATTGGTTTAGTATCTTGTTTCGATTAGTTCGCCCGCCCGCTTAGCTCAATAGGGAGAGCGCAGATCTACGGATCGCGGGGCCGAGAGTTCGATCCAGGGGCATGTTCTGACATCATTCGTCCTCCACCTATGATTCATGTGGGAAAGTTGGCAGTTACTTGTGGAAAACAGGTTTATACTGGTACAGAATCCAGGAGCACTTGGTAGGTTAACTGCCCGCCGTTATATGATTGAAATACTGTTGAAAAACGGCGTTAAACCCAAAACAATTCTTTACAAACTATATACAAAGGGTCATAGATCTCGTCTTACTAATGCAACTCGGGAAATCTGACTGAAATTTGCAGGTTGGCGTTTCCCTATAACAGTTAAAATTTCTACCGTTTTTTACATATGACTTCTGATTAATGTATGGACAGAAAGACGGACCGTGCAAAAACTTTGGCCTTCTCCAAGGAAATCATTTATTCATACTACATCCTTTTAAGGCAACCAACCAACTCAATAACACAGTGACATTATTTAGCACTTTTATTCATAATCATTAATGAATTATCATGAAAATAATTTGTGAACAAACTATCAAAATGTTAACATGTCTCTATGCCAGACATGTAGGATTATGTCACTGTCCCCTGATATATCACTTGACAACATGTCATGCAACTGAACACGTTAATTTATTAATTTCTTAAATTCCATAAAATTTAAAATATTTTCCAAACATTGTATTGAAATTGTGTGTATTCAGACAAAAGGGGATACTGAAGTAGTAAAAAATTATCATTTTCAATATTCAATTCTGTGGTACTGGGCCACTGCCTTGATATATCACTATGCAACTGAACACAAACACTTCTTAATTACTTTCTTAAATTCCATGAAAATTTAAACTATTTTCCAAATTTCATATTGAAATTGTGTGTATTCAGAGACAGACTGTTCATAAACAAACAATTATAAAGTATATTATATAGCACTGTTCTGCATCCCTATAGATGATGACAATGATGGTACTAAAAATGTTCCAAATGTTAATGATAATCACAGTATCCAATACAAGTCCTCATCATCACTATCATCTGATTCCTCAAGAGATTCCTGAAACATATAAAGTGTTGCAGTAAGAATTTTTACTGTATTGAATTAGACATACACAGTAGTTGTAAAAGCGGAACTAGTTTTCTGGTAAGAGCTGTTTGTGTATGCCCAATGGTAGCTGGTTATAAAAAGGACATCTAAGCACACATGCTAGCCCAAAAATTTATATTAAGGGTATTCAACAGAATTATGTCACACAACAGTAGTTCGGTAGAAACAATTTTAAAATTAGCCTTGACCTTCTGACTTCTGGGTTATTCAAACTAACTGTAAGGCAGTCCTTGAACTTTGACCTAGAAGTCTATAAGGGTCAACTGCTAACCATTCTCCAACATGCACTGAAGTATGATGCATATAAACTGTAATTTATTGGTTTTGTGTAAAAGGTTGGCAATGTCAGTCATTATGACCATGACCTTTCACCCTTTTAATCAATACACTTCAATTTGAAGACTAGGGATGCATTAGAAAAACCCTGCAACATTTGATTGCTTGGCAATGCTTGCTCTTGGTTACTTAAAAACTGCTATATATGTGTTTTTCGTTTACTTTTGTTTTGTTTAGAATCACTGCAACACACTTTTGGCTACATGTCGACTTTTCCAGCTTTTGATGGTGGAGGAAGTTCCCAGCTGACCCTCTGAGAATAGTTTTAGGCATGGTTGGACACCTTTGTAGAACCTATGACCTAACGTAAGCCAGCTGGATGGCTTCTTCACATGAAGAATTCTAAATCCAAAGTGAAGTTTTAAACCTAATTCAGTGAGAGGCAAGTGATTAGAAGTCAGCAACACCACTTGCCCACGGAGGTAAACAACAGAATATTCTGCGCTTCCTTACCTTTGCATATTTTTCAGCATCTGTAAACACGTTCTTAGGAACAAGCTCATGTCTACCACCTGTCACTGAAACAAAAATTTAATGAAGGCAATGAAATACTGAAGTCAAGCGGTAAAACTTACTCACTTGTTGAACTGAAACCTAATAGAAAACAGCTTTAAACTTTTTCAGGAACCTCTGACTAAAAATTTACTCAAAATTAAATTGTCCTGAAAATCTGTACATTTCATCATATTATGTGGCCAGTAAAATTCAGTTTTAAACTCTGGAACGACCTTTTCTGCATAGGTAACCAAAACAAGAGGACCATGATGGTCCTGAATCGCTCACCTATCCCCACATGACCCAGTGTTGAACTGAGTATGACGTCATTATTTCTATTATTTGACATAGTGACCTAGTTTTTGAGCACATGTGACCTAGATATCATCAAGATAAAAAATTCTGACCAATTTTCATGAAGATCCATTGAAAAATATGGCCTCTAGAGAGGTCACAAGGTTTTTTCTATATTTCGACCTACTGACCTAGTTTTTGAAGGCACGTGACCCACTTTTAAACTTGACCTAGATATCATCAAGGTGAACATTCTCACCAATTTTCATGAAGATCTCGTGAAAAATATGGCCTCAAGAGAGGTCACAAGGTTTTTCTATTTTTCGACCTACTGACCTAGTTTTTGACCGCACATGACCCAGTTACAAACCTGACCTAGATATCATCAAGCTGAACATTCTCACCAATTTTCATGAAGATCCGTTGAGAAATATGGCCTCTAGAGAGGTCACAAGGTTTTTTCTATTTTTAGACCTACTGACCTAGTCTTTAACCCCACGTGACCCAGTTTTGAACTTGACTTAGATATCATCAAGGTGAACATTCTGACCAATAATCATGAAGATCTCATGAAAAATATGGCCTCTAGAGAGGTCACAAGGTTTTTCTATTTTTAGATCTACTGACCTAGTTTTTAACCCCACGTGACCCAGTTTCAAACTTGACCTAGATATCTTCAAGGTAAACACTCTGACCAATTTTCATGAAGATCCATTGAAAAATATCGCCTCTAGAGAGGTCACAAGGTTTTCCTATTTTTAGACCTACTGACCTAGTTTTTAACCCCACGTGACCCAGTTTCGAACTTGACCTAGATATCATCAAGGTGAACATTCTGACCAATTTTCATGAAGATCCATTGAGAAATATGGCCTCTAGAGAGGTCACAAGGTTTTTCTATTTTTAGACCTACTGACCTAGTTTTTGACCCCACATGACCCAGTTTCGAACTTGACCTAGATATCATCAAGGTGAACATTCTGACCAATATTCATGAAGATCTCATGAAAAATATGGCCTCTAGAGAGGTCACAAGGTTTTTCTATTTTTAGATCTACTGAACTAGTTTTTAACCCCACGTGACCCAGTTTCGAACCTGACCTAGACATCATCAAGGTGAACATTCTGACCAATTTTCATGAAGATCCATTGAGAAATATGGCCTCTAGAGAGGTCACAAGGTTTTTCTATTTTTAGACCTAATGACCTAGTTTTTGACCCTACGTGACCCAGTTTCGAACTTGACCTAGATATCATCAAGGTAAACATTCTGACCAATTTTCATGAAGCTCTTATGAAATATATGGCCTCTAGAGAGGTCACAAGGTTTTTCTATTTTTAGACCTACTGACCTAGTTTTTGATGGCACGTGACCCAGTTTCAAACTTGACCTAGATATCATCAAGATGAACATTCTGACCAACTTTCATAAAGATCCCATGAAAAATGTGACCTCTAGAGTGGTCACAAGCAAAAGTTTACAGACGCACGTACGCACGACGGACACCGCGCGATCACAAAAGCTCACCTTGTGACAGGTGAGCTAAAAACAAGATTTTAGGTTTGAGACCAAAACAATATAACCATTATATATTATACCGTGTTTTTTTTTTGTATTTTCAGTATTAAACATTTCCCTTCTGGCCCAAACTAATCATTTCTCAAGAACTTTAGTAAATATATTCTACACAAAAATTAAGTTAATGAGAAGTTTGGACAAGAGGTAAAAAAAGCTGTAAAGTGAAATTTACTACCCAACCCAACTCATTTTCAAGCTAAAAATTTTTTGTTTTTTACTTCATTGAAACATATAAATTTGTAAAATAAAATATTGCATTTTTACTTAACAAATTTTTAGCCTATGTTTTAATTCCAAAAAGGGAACATTTTCCCTTTATTTCGTAACGGTGAAAATTTTTTTCCTAAAACCATATTTTGTACAAAAAAAATTACAAATTAAAACCCGAAACTCTGTGTAAATGAAATTCCAGTCAGTTTCAAAAGAAACTTTAAATGTTTTATTATAATAAAATAATCTATGAAGTTCAACATAAACATATTTCTCATTAGGTACTGGGCTGCAATAAACTTAATGTTTTTGAGAGAAAGACATTCACTCAATACTGATCAATGGCTCAAGCACCTGGCTCAATCATGCTAGTATAATTATACAAATACAGTGAAACACTGATCAGTGAGCATTGATGACTCAAGAATCAGAGATCACCCAAAAATTTAAGTATCTCCAGTTTTTTTCCTTGTATTCCTTAGTTTGGATTTTAAAACCCCTTGTAACTAAAGTATTTTGCTCTTTCCCTTTTCTTCCCTTTCCAGTATCATGTTGTTATTGTATTTTTTTTTAAACAATATTAATAAAGTAAACAGCTGTGATCGTGTGGGAAAGCACTGAAGCATTATGTAAAATTTATAAAAGAAAATACATTTTTTTGTACTTCTTTCAAAAGGCTCACACGCATGTCTTCACTAAAAATTACAAAATGGTTGTTAAAAAACGAATAGTTTGTCAACTGAAGAGGTCTGACCTTACTTCTCCCAATTTTGGTGGACACCCTTTGAAATAGTACATTAAAATCTTTAAATGCTTTTTTACTCCCCTTGTTTATAAGCGATCCCCCCTTAAGTATATTTGTGTAGCCACTAAAAAGCAAATATTAAAAAACAAATTAGATAAGAAGTTGTTCAAGTAAATCTGGTAAAAAATAATAAAAGAATTTGTTTAAAATAATTCTTTTTTAAACCCCGGTATCCCCTAAAACCATTACAAAATGAGCCCACTGGGAAACCAACATAGTGGCTTTGCGACCAGCATGGACCAGACCGCCTGCGCACCGCGCGTTGGTCAGGACCTGCTTTTTCGTTTCAAAGCGTTTTAAGCAATTACAAAAACCCGTTAGCAAACGCATGGACCCCTGACCAGCTGCGCAATGCGCAGGGGGTTGGACCCATGCTGGTCCCAAAGCCACTATGTTGGTTTTCTCAGGGCGGGGCTAAAATGATGTTTAAGCCAAGTCTGTGAAGATCCTTTAAAGTGGTTTTCAAGGAAAAAACTTTAGATGGGTTTTGTTTTAATTTTGCTCCATGGCCCCTAAAGGGGGATACTTTGAAAAAATTACAGTAAAAAAACCTTTAAATACAGAATTTGCTTACCAATTACTGCAAATTTTTTTTTTAATGTTTTAAAACAGTGTCATACGTGGGGGGGAAATAATATGAAACTGTATGAGTACAATTGGAACTTTTTGTCTCAGTTTTGGGCAAAAAGACTACATGTATGACCAAATATCCTTTAAAAATAGTTAAAAAAATCCCTTTTTGGGCAAGTGAAAACTTGCTGTTCGGAAAAGCCAAAATTTTTTGGACATCGCAAAAATGCTTTAAAAAAACACGACACCCCAGTTAAACCAAATGCATTCGCTAAAATAAAAAATTTTCTTTCTTTAAAATAATCATTTTCACCATAATTTACTGCGAGCTTGGGTCTTAATCAAGCAACATTTTGGGGTTTCTAAAATCAAAAAATTAAGTTTAAAAAAAGGAAAACACAAACCCTTTTTTTCTCATTTCGTTTTTGCTGTTGTTTTGCTTTCCCTTTTGCACACCAAGTAACCCTTTTAAAAAAAGATAAAACACATTAGATTAAAATTTTTTTATAGAAGTTTTAAAATAATGCAGCAATGATTTATCACCCATTCTAAAAAACACACAGTTTTTCTTACACCTCAGGGTGTAACGAATTTTCTCCATATGGGAAAAAACACCTGAAAATTCTGTCCGGGGCATGAAAGAACTGCATTAATATGATCTAGGTTATCGCTGCAGCAAAACTCCTATTCTGTGGCACCAAACATAATTGAATTTTGGTTTTAATTCCTTTAATTGAAACAAAAGTAGGAAATATAAAACACTGAATCATAATTTTAAATACCTGCTTTTATCAAAAAGACACAGAAAAATAAAGTGTTAAACTTTTAGTTACCCTTTTATTTGTTTGATTCCAGGCCACAAGTGTTTCAGATTTAGAAATTTGTTTACAGTAAAAATGTGGTGAATTTAAAAAAACAGTTCTTTTTTTACAAATAAAAAAAATTGGGATATTTTTTCCGCTAGTGAAACAAGAATGACTGAAAAGGATATATTGTGAAAAAAATAAGTAAAGCTTCAAAGAAACCCCAGTTTGGGCTTTAACATACATCTGGGACCATCAGTAGGATCGATGAACCAAGTAAACAGTGACCCAAAATGGTCGTATGAATTTAATGTATGGCATGTAAAACATTACTCTGTCAGTTAAAGCTGAAAATAAACAAAAAAATTCAAAATTTCTCACTGAAAAAAAACAGAACTAACTGTTCCTTCTAAAAATTTGGGATATTTTCATGTTTTTAATCCAAGTATCAAACATATTTCCCATGATGCATTAAAAAAAAATTTTCAACTTACTTTCAAATAAAAATTTTCGTCAAGAAAAAAGTTATTCAAACTGCCTTATGTCATTTTCAAAACGAAACTCTTATTATCAAAAGCCTCTGAAAAAAAGAATATATTTAACTAACAAAAGACTTTTTTATAAATTTCCACATCCTTTGTTGTTTTTTTGTTGTTATTTAAAAGGCTGCCTCCGTTTTGCTAAAAATGATCTTTTTTCCAAATTAAAAATTTTTTCAATTATGAACATCCGAAATAAGTTTTTCTTTTTAAACCATTCTTTAAAAAGCCAAAAATAGCAAAAAAAGAGCTGTCTGATGACAGTGCGGGGTGGACTATTTTAAGAATTGATTGAAAAAATGTGGGCAAAAAAATTAACATAGAATTCAGACAAAAGAAAAAATAGATTAGACAAACAAAGCCAGTATTTGTTGGGTTTTGAAAGTCTTGCACTAAATGCAATGTGTGAACCAATTCAAATGCAAAAAAGGGCCATAATCAGCCAAAATAGTTGTCAGAGTTATGTTCCCTTTCCCACAGATGGAAATCATAATGATAAACAAGTGTTCAAAGTTTAAAATAAGTCAAATAGTTTTGCAAAAAATGGTTGTATGAAACAGGCAGATTTTCAAGTCCAAAAAGGGCCCTCATTCAGCCAAAAAAGATGATAAGTTTCTACCTTTCCTACAGATATAGCTATTTTACTGAATAATATAAAAAATTTTTAAACCCTATGTCAAAAACTTTACAAAAAAATTGAATGGTACGAAAAAATTTAAACCCAAAATTTCTAAGTAGAAAAAGGGGGCCCAAAATTTAGCCAAAAAACCTTTAGGAGTTATTACCTTTGCCTATAAATGGTCTGGTGAGGTAAACAATGGTTTTAAATTTTAAAATTTATCTCAAAAAAATTTTTCAAAAAAGAATGGTAGAAAAAAATTTAACCAGATTTTAAAGTCAAAAGGGGCCATAATTCAGCCAAAATCCTCGATGGAGTTTTAAAAACTCTTGCCCTATAATAACACGGTGATGCTAAACAAATGTTTAAAAATTTTAAGCTTTATCTCAAAAAACTTTGCCAAATATGAACTGGTACGAAAAAAATTAACCATGTTTCTAAATCAAAGGGGCCATAATTCCCGCCCCAAAAACTTTGATAGAGTTTTGTTTTCTCTTTTCCCACAATGGCCATGGTAATGGTAAAAAGTGTTGAAAGTTTTGAAGCTTTATCTCAAAAGTGGAAGGTAGAAAACTTAAAAAGGGGTGACCCCCACGCCGTGGTGAGTGGTAGCTCTACTTATTTTCAAATAGTCTAGCTAAAAAAAAAGGGTGATTGCATGGGAAACGACCCGGGTGCCTGGTAATAAAAAAGTTTTCTGTTGTTGTTTTTCCAATAGCCTATAGAGGATTAAGGTTTAATGCACCTTCAATATAGAATTTATAATCAAGGGAACTGACCTTGCGTAAAGCTTTCAAAAAGTTTTTTGATTTTTATCGTAAAAAGTATAAAAGAGGACCCTATGGTCCTGAAACGCTCACCATTCCACATACCCCGTTTTCAACGAGTTGAATCGTTATTTTATTATTTGACACAGGACCTGTTTTTTTAGCACATGTGACCTAGTATCATCAAGAAAAAAATTCTACAAATTTTTATGAAAAATCCCTTGAAAAAAAAATGGCCCCTAGAGAGGTCACAAGGTTTTTCTTATTTGACCTAATGGGCCCGTTTTTGAAAACAGGACCACTTTTAAACTTGACCTAGATACATCAAGGAACTTCTCACCAATTTTTATGAAAATCTCGTGAAAAAAAAGGCCCCAAGAGGTCAAAGGTTTTTCTATTTTCCCTATACCTAGTTTTTGACTCACATGACCCCGTTACGAACCTGATTAGTTCATCAAGTGAAAATTCTGACCAATCTTCAGAAATCCATTGAGAAATATGGCCCCAGAGAGGTCACAAGGTTTTTTCTATTTTTAGACCTACTGACCTAGTTTTTACCCCCCGGACCCCGTTCGAATTGATTAGTTCACAAAATGAACATTTGACCAATAATCATGAAGATCTCTAAAAATATGGCCTCTAGAGAGGTCACAAGGTTTTTTTTTTTTTTAGATTACTGACCTAGTTTTTAAACCCCCCTGACCCAGTTTCGAACTTTACCTAGATTCTTCAAAGGAAACATTTGACCAATTTTTATGAAGATCCATTGAAAAAATGCCCCAGAGAGGTACGGGTTTTTCCCAATTTTGACAATGACCTTTTTTTGACGGGACTGACCCCGTTTCGAACTTGACCTAAAAACATCAAGGTGAAATTCTGACCAATCTTCTAAGATCCCTTGGAAATATGGCCCCAAAAGGGGGCACAAGGTTTTCCCTTTTTTAGATTATGACCTAGTTTTTGATCCCCCGACCCGTTTCGAACTTGACTAGATATCATCAAGGGGAACATTCTGACCAATATTCTTTAAGATCTATGAAAAATAGGGCCCATAGAGGGTCCAAGGTTTTCTATTTTTAGATCTAGACCCAGTTTTTAACCCCCCCATGACCAGTTTCGAATTTGACCTTATCATCAAGATGAAAAATTTTGACCCCAAATTTTTATGAAGAGCATTTAAAAATATGGCCTCTAGAGAGGTCACAAGGTTTTTCTATTTTTAGAACCCAATACCAGTTTTGACCCTAAAGTGACCCGTTTTCGAAATTTTCCTGTATCATCAGATAAACATTCTGACCCAAAATTTTATGAAGATCTCATGAAAATATGGCCTCTAGGAGGTCACAGGTTTTTCTATTTTTAGACTTACTGACCTAGTTTTTGATCCCACGTGACCCAGTTTCGAACTTGACCTAGATATCATCAAGGTGAACATTCTGACCAATTTTCATGAAGATCTTGTGAAATATATGGCCTCTAGAGAGGTCACAAGGTTTTTTCTATTTTTAGACCTACTGACCTAGTTTTTGATGGCACGTGACCCAGTTTCGAACTTGACCTAGATATCATCAAGATGAACATTCTGACCAACTTTCATAAAGATCCCATGAAAAATGTGACCTCTAGAGTGGTCACAAGCAAAAGTTTACGGACACACGGACGGACGACGGACACCGCGCGATCACAAAAGCTCACCTTGTCACTTTGTGACAGGTGAGCTAAAAATGACGAATACTAAAGTGTTTCCGTAACATATACCCAGTAGTCTGTCAGTAATAGGTTTCAAGGTATTCTTAAGAAATACAGCATTAATTTCCAAATATCTAAAATAATTTTTTTTTCTAACGATCTGGAGACTAGTGTCTTTAATATGAAAATAACATTTTAATTTCTTGCTAAAACCAATTTTAAATTATTGTCTTCTCACAGATTTGTCACAGGTTCGAATATCTGTAAATCTGATTTACAGTAAAAATCACATTTGAGTCCTCTATCTTTGATTACCTGAATTTACCTCCCTTTATTGCTCTGACAGAATAAATCCATTTGCAATATTGAAAACCGTATAAATATGCATATTCTCTATTTAGACTGCTGCTCTATCTGTTTCCATATAAAATTAATTTTAAAAGCCTTATGGAACTTTTAAGACTATGCTTTACAATTTAAATGTAAGTATAATTTATCGATGCTGACAAACTTTTAGACACCGGTTGCAGTTGTTTTTCTAACATTTCTGAAATATTCTAAAATAGTCTCCTTGTACAACAAGTTGCAGCATATAAATTATTTTTAGGCTAATCGCATGTACAGAACAAATATAGTTTTCCTGAACAAGGAACACTTATAACTCAATTATTCACAGTATTAACTCACTACAGAGTCTGGAATGTGGATCAAAGCTGTGATTCTCAGTTCTGACATGCAGAAAATAATAAAAATATTACATGTATACCGTAAGTAACAGAGTTAAGGCCTTTGAATATATCTAAACTGCACATTTTTTTAATTTATACAAAGCCATGTTTCAAAGCAATCTTTGTGAAACAATTACCAAACTTGGTTACTGAATTAGCATCAACAGATTATCATTAATTTATCAGTAAATAATAAAAATATATCATGTATTAATAAGAGATTTAAGGCCTTTGAATATATCAAAATTACACATTCTTTAACTTAATATACAAAACAAATTTCAAAAACAATCTTTGTGATACTTTTACCACACCTGGTAACTGAGTTAGCATTAATGGATGATCATAATATCTTTAAACAACACTTACTTTAAGTGGGATAGGAGAGCCATAATTTGATCTGTAACTAGCTGCCTCTTCCCTTGATGTTTCAACAATCTGTCTTGCATCAGCTAACAATCCTGCAACAGCCTATATGAAAGAAAACATTGAGTTACTGATTAAAACAACCAGTTAAAGACATTTCACAGAAAGCAATACATCAGTAAATTTTGCAAAAAAAAAACATATTAAAGCCTTTTGCATATATGTCTAGCATAACCTTGGCAAATGACAACACTGAAGAGAAAACACAGATCACAAAGGCAGACATATTCTTTCCCATTAAATAAAATTCATAGTTAATTAATCCCTTTAGAGCAATACATTTGAGCTGCACCATGAGAAAACCAACATAGTGGCTTTGCGACCAGCAAGGATCCAGACCTGCACATCCGCGCAGTCTGGTCAGGATCTGTGCTGTTTGCTAACGGTTGCTCTAATTGCAAAAGGCTTTCACAGCGAACAGCATGGATTCTGACCAGACTGCGCGGATGCTGGTTGCAAACGATTTATGTTAGTTTTCTCATGGCGTGGCTCAAATACTTTTATGTCTTGCCAGTGGGGAATGCACTGTATCCTATTATAAAGTTCTGTGAGAATACATTGCTTTCCACAACAATGACTGGTTTTCCAGGTAGCAAAGATTTATGTTAAAATGACTTGAATGGCTACCTGAGCTAAATCAAGCCATATTGAGTTGTTTGGTCATCACATAGTCTATAAACTAGAAATACATTCTGCATGCCCACAGGCAGAATGTCGAGCCCGCCAGCTGTCTAAAAAAAGTAACATTAAATTTTATTACACTATCTGGTGATGTCAAAACTGATTTACACTAGCACCTGTATTTGCATAATTATGGATTTTTTTTTTACCAATTATAAAAAAAAAACTATATATAATGTAAGTCCACACAAAACTCCTTACCCGGTAAAGATAGGTCAAAATACACCTAACAAGAGCTGTCCGTAAGACAGCACGCTCGACTTTTCTCAGTGCTTGACTCCGAATTAGAGCTTTGCCAGTAAAAAAATTCCAAGTTAAAAAGGGACATAACTCTGTCAAAATTATAATCAGAGTTATGGGAATTGTGTCTCCTAGTGTAGACTTTGATAGTAAATAGCTTTTTAGAGTTTCAAGTCAAAAGCTTTAATAGTAACAGAAATATTTGACTTTTAACAAAAAATTCTAAGTTAAAAAGGGGCATAACTCTGTCAAAATTCAAATCAGAGTTATGGGGATTGTGTCTCCTGGTGTAGACTGTGATTGTAAATAAGTATTTTAACTTTCAAGTCAAAAGTTTTGATAGTATCAGAGATATCTGACTTTATCGAAATCATTAACCAAAAATGCTAAGTTAAAAAGGGGCATAATTCTGTCAAAATTATAATCAGAGTTATGGGAATTGTGTCTCCTTGTGAAGACTGTGATTGTAAACAACTATTTTGAGTTTCAAATAAAAAACTTTAATAGTAACAGAGATATTTGACTTTTATCAATTAAAAAAAAAAATCTAAGTTAAATTAGGGCATAATTCTGTCAAAATTCAATCAGAGTTATGTGGATTGTTTCTCCTGGTGTAGACTTTGATGGTAAATAAGTATTTTAAGTTTCAAGTCAATAGCTTTGATAGTAACAGATATTTGACTTTATCAAAAACTTTAACAAACGCCGACGCTGGGGCGAGTGCAACTAAGCTCTACTTTTTCTTCGAAAAGTCGAGCTAAAAATTGGATGTAACATGCATGCTGTAGTACATGTACCACAGAAAAGTGGTCACAATTTTTCCCCACAGTCAGTAATAAACAAGAGCACCGCCTTGCGGGTGCAGAGGCTCATCTGATTTTTTTTGTCTCTATATACCGGTAATAGAAATATTGTCCTACACATGATTTTCTATGTCCAAAAAGGGCCATAATTCTTGCAAAAAGAGGATGGATAATGTTTCTTGCTGTACAGAGTCAGCTTATGATGGTGAACAACTGGTGTAAGTTTCAAAGCAATAGTTTACTTAAACATAAAATTTAACCAATAAATCAGATATTTTTTAAGTCCAAAAATGGCCATAATTCTTGCAAAAAGCAAGACGGAGTTATGTTTCTTGCTGTACAGGGTCAGCTACTGATGTGGAACAAGTGTTGCAAGTTTCAAAGCAATTCCTTTGATAGTTTAGGACAAAAACAGACATAAACATAAAACTTAACCAGGCAACGCCAATGCCGATCAAGTGATGACAATAACTAATCTTTTTTCCCCAAAAAAATCAGATGAGCTAAAAAATTACAATATAAGCTAGTTATAGTAATACCAAAGGGAAGTGATTCTAAAAAGAAGGTTTCCCCATGGTGTTGAACGTATGTGCCAAGTTACATCAAAATCCCCTTATGCCTGAAGAAGACATGCTCCATCTTCACAATGTCATTCTTGTATCTGACCTTTGACCTATAAGTGTGACCTTGACCTTAGACCCAGGGACCTGGTTCTTGCGTATGACACTCATGGTGAACAGTCATGCCAACTTACATCAAAATCCCACCATGCATGAAGAAGAAATGCTCTAAACAAAGTTTAATTTGAACTTTGACCTCCACCTGTGACCTTGACCTTTGAGGTAAGAACATGAGGTTTGCGCACAACACACCTTCTCATTGAGGAAAACATTCATGCCAAATATAAACCAATTTGGTCCATGCATGTCAAAGTTATGGTCCGGACAATCTTCAATTTGATCTTTGACCTCCAACTGTGACCTTGACCTTTGAGATAGGAACATGGGGTTTGCCCATGACACTCCTTCTCACTGAGGTAAACATTGATGCCATATATAAACAAGATTGACCCATGCATGTCAAAGTTATGGTCTAGACAAAATCGAACGGACGCACGCAGGGATGGACGCACATACATCGACCCGCCAAAAGTGGTGACTAAGCCAAGCTCAAGCGGGTTTGACAAAAATGATACAAGCCATATCTATTTTATACACTTCATGAATTTATAAAGCAAGGGTACCTCAGAAAAATGCCTGAGCCTTCCAAGAAGATATTCATTTCAACACCCAAAAGTCAAATGGCTGCTTACTTTAAGGCTACTGGCACTTGTGAACAGTACTAGAAATCATGTATATTCATTGATTTAGATAAAATACTAACCATTCCTATATGTCTATCAATATTGAAAATTCTTTTGTTGGCCCCTGTTTCATAAAGTTTTGATGTGACAAGTTTTTCAACTCCGAACACAATTCCATCCTTTCCTCTTATTCCAATAGCAGTTCTGAAAAAAAAAAGAATAAGCACCATAGATACAGTGAAAATTCTTGAAGCTTTTGCTATATATAAAATTTACACTTAAGGGATGATGGTGAGCTCAACTTGCCCTGACAAAACTGTTTATGCAGTATGTTTAGATGAACAATTTATATGACAAAGGCAAAGGATACTCCTTCAAAGTCCACATCGGCACTTGACCCTTTACTTAAGACTTGAAGGAAAGATTTATGTCTATGATATTAACAACTACCTCAACCTGCTTGTATATTTATTGAAAATAAGTTTAATGATCAATCATCCAAGCAAAACCTTAACTAGCAACACAGCTGGTTTTTCATCATTATATTGGGAAGAAGCCCTAGCCTTTAAAATTGGAAAATTTCATATGCAGTAACTGCTCATTTTTAGGGGGAAAAGACAATTTTATTAAAACTACAATTGGTAGTTTCCTAATCCTAAATATGAACTTTACTTCCTTTTTGTAGATATTTTTTCTTTTACTTTTTTGAAGTTTTTCTGCCAGAACTGGAGAAAAAATATTAACCTTGTTTTCAAATAGGAAGTGGCCAAATACCTGAGGATGAAAAGCCCTAATTCATCAAGACTTTAAATGTTCACGAATCAAGTTAGTATTAGTTAATATGCTATGCTGAGTGGCAGTCCAGTAAAACATTGTCTTTTTTTCCCTTTTTCCTAATAAAAGCATTTTAATTTCTTCTTTTTCATGGTATGAGGCTTTTTTTTAAATTAATTATAACTTTTTTTATGCATCCAAGCTTCTCATTGGGTAAACTTAGTGTAAAGCTTATAGTCTTTGTTAATCTATATATTAAAAAATTTCAAACAATATACCTACCCACTATTTTCTACAGCTTTTAGTGCATACTCTACTTGGAACACTCTGCCATCAGGAGAAAACTGAGATGCTGACAGGTCATACTACAAAGAAATACAAAATAAACATTAACTGTTACCAACATAAGCAAGAGGTTCATAGTGGCAATAGAATAGATCGCTTACTTGAACTTGACTGATTGAACTTGACTGTATGTATGACACACTGAAACATGAATGGTAACAACTGTTTCATGTGTTTTGAGTATAAACTACTAGTGGCACCTAAAAGGCATCAAGTGCCACCATTTGAACAGATTTGGGTGAGGATCTTACAATTTATAATTGTGCCATGTGTATGGACAAACTTTCATAAAGATTCACAGAAAATATCATTCAAAGGTTTCTTTTTCTGTTTAAAGCTCCACTTCTAGCATGTCTAGTGACCCCAAAAATGGGACAAGTGCCCCAATTTGAAAAGAAAATGAGTATGTGAGGACCTTAAAATTATATAACAGACCAAGTTTGATGAAGACCAATCAAGCATTTCATAAAATAATATTTTTAAGATATTTCTTAATCTTACTTTAGCTCTGCCTGTGTGTTTGGGTTTATCATCCTTTTCAACAATATTTCAGTCATATATAAAATACGGACAGAATTTGTGATAATAATCTGAGGCTACTTGTACGGCTCTCTCATATGATACGAACAGTGAAATAACCCACAGGTGGTTATTCGTACGGCACTTTTGTATTACATTGTACTGAATTCATTCAGCCAATATATTTTTCAACCGATTTCTTTACGTTTCAATTGCAAGTATTTCAAAAGTATTTAAAACTCTTTAATCCTGTAAAAAATACGATCACAAATTCAAAAAATAATAATTGCAATTTGTATGTGGATATTGCAAGCTTTTATCAAATTCTTGCTTTTCCTGTGACCGATGAATTGAAATAATAAACTTACTGTTTTCTTTAGTATTTCAACATGGATTGAACTCATGAAAAAAGTTGCCCTTTTCTTTGTAAATATATTATTTATAAATTTATAGCTCTCACTCGGGTTGGAGGTTTGTTGAATATGAAATTTTAACAGTGTTTTTCGTTGTTTTAGATACATTATAAATAACAGAAAACAGAATTATTCATTCCTGACACAATCACAAATTTGATAAATTATTGATAGTAATATAGTCTTAAAAATTTGCACTTTGCACACTGTAATCAGAAATATTTTATCAGTTTTCTGCAGAGCTCCAGATAAGATGCATATTTGCGTAAATATGTTTTGAAATTTACGAAAAACGCATTTAAAATTAAACCTACACGTACCACGGCTTTTCATCAGGAAATTGGGAAGAGGCCCTGGCCTTTCAAATTGGGAAATTTATGCGTGATAACTGTCCATTTTGAGAAGAAAAGCTATTCATGGAAAGATGGTGTTTAGTGTATAAATTTGAACAGTAATAAATATTTTCAACTCAAATTTAATTTTTACTGTAATAGACTAGACTACAGCACTTTATTTTTCAGACTTCAAGTTTCACAAATCTAATCACAGGCCGTTTCTTCGGTGGTAATATTCAGGTACTCTCGAATTTACGCTTTTTTACCCGTATAATTACTGCAGAAACACATTACATAAAAATTGCCGACGGTTAAGTTTATTTCCGAAAATCTTCGTGAATCTCCGAGAGCCTCACCTCGGACAGTGCTAAAATTAGAAATTAGCGGTCTCGCGAGAGCGCTAATTCAAGTCCATGCATTAATTAGATATTTCACCAAAAATTGTGTTTGCGCTACATTTTTGCCGCGCTAATAAATGTACGCCTACAGTACTTCGTAAAGTTGAGCTAAAAATGGTGTCTCATAAAGCAAACGCTGATGATATTGTAAAGAAATGCAATTTTCTTCTTCAAGTATATTAAAGTGTGTGACAAGAGATGACTCGGACAAAGCCTGTCGGATCGCTAAGTCCGTGATTTATGACATATTATCGGTAACTGTTGAAACAGCTGAGAAAATGCGGAAGCACCATGTGGGTGTTTCAGAAAAGAAAAAAAAACACTGACAGTCAAAGTATCACTTGCAGTCAAAATATCACTGGCTGTTGGTGGATTGCAGCGGTCAATAAATGAAATTATGATGTAGTGTAAGATGTAGTGTATGCAGTAAACAAAATGTTAAAACTATCTGAATAAAGGCTAAACAAATATTCAGGAAAACAGCATTGGTCGACAAAGGCACGTCAGCAGAGCACATGAATTCCGGAAAATTATACAAACAAACAGTTATTATTATTACCCTTTAAATGATTTCGAGACTGAAATACCATTTAGAAATTCTAAAATACCCTTTTGAAAAAATATCTAGGAGTAAAATACCCTTTGAAAAAAATAAATTAGCATACATGTCAAGTTCCCTGGACAATTTTCCAGGAGATTTCTGTTGAAAATCCAGGAGGTTTTATCGACCACCATTTTCAAGGAAATTTTAGGTCAAATATTAAACTGTAAAACAGATTACATCTAAACCATTTCCTTTCAGACTTGATTAACAGATTTGAACAATGGTTTCAGGGATTGTAAGTTGCATTTTAAAACATATTTTTTTAAAGTATTGATTTAAATTTATTCAATTATTATCTTTTAATAAGCAGAGGAATTGATGAAATTTACTTTATTTCCTGTAGTATAGTATCCAGTGAATAATCTGCAGGTCTTTTTGACATTCCTATTCCTAGAATTTTAGCCCATGAGCAGTAGCTAAGATAAATTAGAAAAAAATCTATTTCACCATTTTAAATTCATATAGTATTAAAAAGTGCCTTTTACTCAATAAAAATAAATTACAAAATCATACCTGTTACAATGTTAGAACCTATTTCAAGTTGTTGACACTTCCTATTTATCTATTCCAAACGTATTTCTAAATATCTTTTCCCACTTAAACCTTCTGTCTATCATATCAATGTAAACTCGCCAATTAACACAATCTAACACCTGCCTGCAGAATGTCATCACAGCATGACCTTGTTAAACTTTTATCGATAGAGTGATAAATTATGTCAGCTGCAGTGTGTAATTAGTTTTGGATTTAAACTTACGCTACTGGAATGTAAAACTGTCTGGCTAAGGCGGGCATCTTTCCAAAATTACACTAAGGTATTATGCTTTTATGGAAAAATTATTTTCCAGGAGATATTTACATGGATATTTAAGTTTTCCATATGTCCGGGGAATTGGGTCTGAATCCGGGAAAATACCCTTTAACCTAAAACCTTAGTTTACCTGGAGCTCTGTTTCTGTATTTCTCAAAACTGTAGATTTTATTTTAACATGATTGTGCTAATAAATTGTTGAATTTATTTTACTACTTGAGTAGAGGGCTATTTAAATGAATTTTAATATTTTAATTCCAGGATCAATGAGTTATAAATACTTCCAGGTTTTTTTTTTTATTCTATAGCAGCAGCCGAATATCGGCCTCGTCCCCCAGCCGAGGATTTCCCCCACAGCCAAGGATTTCCCCTACCGCAGTCCGAAATTCCCCCACGTCCGAAATTCCCCCCCTCCGAAATCGTAAACAAAGCAAGGGAGATTACTCCGTTAGTTCATATTGAAGCTTTACGATAATGTTTTACAACATCATCGGTTTCGATACCAAGCGTAAAAAAACTAAAATATCAGAGTCATTTTCGAAGGTAAATGGGGATTGTTAAAAAAAACTTCTTTTTTCATCGGCAAAAGACGTAAGTATATGTCTCATATATATGGACTGGTCTTCATCTATGTGCTTATTTGCTAAGTGATAGTGTGTATAGTTGCTAAAAGTTGCAGGAATATGTAATAAAAACATAGTTTAAAGTGTTTATTATGCATAACTGTAAATTTCCCCCCTCCCCATCCCCCCCACCCCGTGGAAAAACTCCCCCAAAATTGCTCGTCGCACGCTATTTTCTCCCCCCAATGACAGGCTGGGGCCCCTTCCCCCAGTTGTAAAAAAAACCCCTGACTTCTACAATTGAAACGCAGAGAAATTGGTTGAATGACATCAGTATAATGTAATAGAAAACTGCCAAACTTATAGCAACCTTCTGTCTATTTCACTACTCATATGAGAGAGCCAGTTATTCGTACGGGAGCGTACGAATCAGCCACTTCCGTGCAGCAAACCAGGTAATGGTGCACTAGCCTTCCTTCTATTGCATTGATCGCAAATGGTACTATTTAAAAATATGCTGAATTTGTAAAAAAACATATTTATTGACCGCAACATATTCGCAGTGTAAAATTTTACTACGCTAACATATTTGCTGCGAATATCAAGTGGGTGGGGTATGTAAACAAACAAATTACCGCTTAACTTTAGCATTGATAGAAAGGATTCTTAACTCAGAGAAGGGCAGTATTTAATCTCTCATTTTTACTTAATTGAAAAATAACTGAAAACTTACTCCTGTTCCGATAGAACTCATTTTGCTTCTTTTTTAAACTATTTTTGCACAAGTCATGCAACTAAACAAATTTTCACGCATGCGCCTTAAACCGGATATAAACGCCGGTGTAAAAATAAAAATCGAAAAGAATATTTTATCCGAAAAGAGATTATAATTTGAATGATTCCCAATCAGGGAGTACCATGGAAAATGTCTAAGAAATATAATTTATGAATGTAGAATATGTTGTTTTGATTCCTGCTCGAGAGTGAGGTGATAGTGGTAAACTTAATCAAGATTGCTTTCACGGAATGTTGGGAAAGGGTTTCTCAGTTTAAAAATTATCACACAGTCATAGGTATTAAAGGAAAGGGTGCCGTTGGCCAATTCCATCCAAACAGTCATCAGTAATGGATCATCTTCCCTGGCTCAATCAGAGTTTTAAGAGAATGAGAAGACGTAGTACGGTCATTTAAGTGTTAGGATATGAAACAAATCTTCTAATCGGAAAAAGTTACTAGACCTAAAACACTTAGTGCGGAAAAGGGTCAAAGAGGCTTATCACAAATATCTTGAAAACATCCTAAATCTACATAGTACTGATGCCAACCTTCCAAGTATACCAAATTCTAAGAAACTTTACTCATTTATTAAACATTCCAAACAAGACACTTGAGGGATTTAGAATCAGCAATAGTTACTCAGATGTTGGTATTATATATCATTAGATATTTCATGGACAGTCAGCATCTCTAAAAGGAAAGGCTGTAATAGTTATACGGCATCGGATGTGTTAGATTGTTTGTTTGGGCTTAGCGCTGTTTTTTCAACAGTATTTTCGTTATGTAACAGTGGGCAGTTAATCTAATCAGTGTTCTTGGATTTTGTACCAGTACTAACCTGTTTTTCGATATTAAATGCCAACTTCCCTAAATGAATCAGGTTGCGGAGGATGGCTTACTAAGTATTTCATACTAGTCGTCAAACATTATTATGAGAAAATAGGCCTCGCCCATATAAAGGATTTTTGAAGATATTTCATATATCCAAAGCAGTATGAAATATTCTTTTAGCTCTTTGGTATATCCATCCGTCCGAGTGCAAGTCAAAAACATACCTAAACCAAAACGTATCCAAAATGTACTCATTTGTGAATGTCAGAATGTGCTCATTTGTGAATGTCAAAGTGTACCTATGTTTTTTAGGACTTGAACTACATTACCAATGGACCACCGCCATTCTACATCTTAGCTGATAAAATAAATGAAGAATGAATGAAGTAGACTCACTGCCGACATCAAAACACTTAAAAAACTATAGCGTGTTTATGCACCAGTGTTTGAATCGTTTGGTGAAACGTTTCATGGATCAGTGTTTAAATGATTTAGTTCAGTTTCAGTAAAATGGTGCATCCAGTACCTCTAACATTATGTACTTTGCATATCTGTCCGGACCAGTTGCCTTATGACGTTTCAGACCCGGCAACAACTTCAGCACTCCGTTTGTGTTCACCTGTATGGGAAGGGCATCTGGGTAGGGCGACTCTCCAAGGTCTGGAAGAGTGGAGTTGTCTTCCAAAGTGAATACGGAGGAGAACTGGTCATTCAATAGTTCCGCCTTGGTTATTGCATCGACGTGGTTGACGCTATTCTTCTTCAACGGTGCCACCCCTGTGTTGTCACTTTTCTGGCTCTTGACAAAAGAGTACAACTTCTTTGACTTGTCCTCAGTGACAAGATCTGTGACATACTTAGTGTATGCCGTCTTACACTCCTTCTTTACAGTGGTCTGCAAGGACTTGTACCTGTTCCAATCTCCTGTCTTGTTGGTTCTACGAGCTTTCTTATGCTTTCTTTTTTTCTACGTGATAGTCTGCAGATGGTTCTGTTGCACCAAGGTTGGCTGTGCCTTGACGAAGTCATTTTCGATGGTACAAAAGAGTTAAGAGTGGTTAGGTATTCATCTTTGAAGGTTGACCAGAGGCGGTTTATTGGAGTGGCAGTACTGTATGTGGCTGTGTACTGGGAGACGAATTCGGTCAGGTGCAATCTCATACTATCCACGTCTGCCCTATTCCATAGGTAGATGAGTCTGGGTACCGGTTTTCTTCTTGATGGTATGGTGTTTGCATCAACTAGGACGATGCCGCGGTCGCTGATGCTGGATATTGCTGTACACTTATTGAAAAGAAAGGACAACTTTCACAACTGCTAAGTTGATGAAGGTATGATTATCAATCAATGATTGTCTTCTTCTTCTTGTCGTTCGCGACTACACTGTCAGACCAGTAGCCTCGATGAAACTTGTGGTTTGCCGCAGATCCTCAATGCCTCCATACAGTTTCTGGTGGATTGAGGTATCTATCGTCCAAGTCGCAGCTCGCTCTTGGTCACGCCTTTTATATCTCTGAAGTATATGCTCCGCAGTCTGATCTTCTTCACCACATGGACAAGTTGGCGATGATGTCAGTCTGTATTTCTTGTACATATGAGCAATGAGCTTGTTGTGCCCTGAGCGGAGCCTGACCATCATCACTTGTTCAGACCGATCAAGGAGATGAAAAGCATCTTCCTCCATCCTTGGTCTCGTTAGTGCCTTGATGATGGTGACTTTCTCCATGTAACTCACAGGTTCTGTTGGTTGTTCTGACTGAGCTCCTAGCTTAGCCAGTTTGTCTGCCTCTTCATTGCCTGCAAGTCCACAATGGGATGGAATCCACTGAAGTGCTACTTTGAATGATTGAATGATTGTCAAATACATATATTTTGTTAAACATGTAACATCGTTTTTGTTATTTTTTCTTTCCCATCGTATAGGAGAGATCGCCGTGACGTCACATATTAACACCTGTTCATCTGGTGGTGGGCAAAACAAATGTTTTTAAATCGATTGTGTAAGGGATCAGAATTTTTAATTTTTAATAACATTTTCTTTTATTTATGGATTTTAAAAATTCAAAAAGTTTTGAAATGCTTACGATTTTCATATTTTCTCATTTAAATATCTTTTGAATAACCATTTTAAATGATATATGATTTTGATGGCGGCGTAGCGATGCTCCAAACTTTTAGAAAAAGCACTGTAAGTTTAGCCTTTGTAATTAATCCATTCTATTTCGAAATAATAATTAAAAGTAATCAATAAATTGCTTGTTTTTTTGTACTTTTAGCATGTGTAAATGTTGAGTTCTGCCAACCCGGGGCTAGAGGGCGTGGACGGTAGCATGCATTTCCACTGCCGTCCATGAACAGGCTCAATCAAACCGAGCCTGCAACATTTTCGTTTTTGTTGTGTTGAGCGACCTGTGGAGTTTCCACTTTTTCTATTTTATATCCTTTCCATTGATCAATAAATATTGATTTGTGTTTTAAGAAAGTTTAAGCCGTTAGAAAAACATCACTGTTTACAAAAAAAAACATGGACGCTCGGCGTCTGCCCACTTTAAGATAAGATAAGATAAGATTTATTTTGAGTCGGCAAGACAGCAATAATATAAAAACAAAGAAAAATACCAAACAGGGAGTGCCACGCACCAAAAGCGCAGCCTCCTCAAAACGAACCCCCCAGCACGCAAACACGTGCACCACACACACACACACACTCAAAGCTTACACATCAGGACAAAACGAACAACACACACACACACACACACACACTCAAAGCCAACACATAAGGACAAGATGAACAATAAGCATACACACACGCGCGCACACAAAGTCAACACACGAGGACAAAACGAACAAACAAAGGAACACAGTGGGGCACCGCCTTGGAACGGTCAGTGGCAAAAACACCACTGGGGAGCTTAAACCGGTTTATGGTGCGCACCCAACCTCACTCTTACCCCCACCATGTTCCAAAGACATGGGACAGTGTAAATAAAAGTAATCCCCTCCAGGTGAATCTGTAACACACGTAATGGAAACAAAAAGGCATGGCATGTAAAACACAAAAATGCTCGTGTATAAATATATAAAAAGCAAACCTTAAGAACCAAAAACGTATGTATTCAATGCCTTTTCAGAAGACAGAGCAACAAGAGAAACACCCTTAAGGGCCCGACGAAACAGGCCAGAAGACAAATATCAAAACAGTTCAGTCCAGTTCAAACATAAGCTCTTATGAGCTTTTACAACCGACTATGAATAACAAAGGTAAATATAATCAACATAAAAAGTAGAAAGAGCTGTAAGAGATGATAAATACATGAATTTAAGTAAAAACAGTTTGCAAAATACATCGATCATTTCTATTGCAGACAGTACAAATACATATATCAATATATAGGAATAAGATACTTAGGACTTAGTTTTTATAAAATAAAATATAATACATACTAAGCGAGCTTAAGAATAGCCGCTGGGCGTAAGACATTTCTTTTTTATTATTGAAAGATTTATAAGAATTCTAAAAGAATAAATTTTCAGTAACTAGAATGTTGCAACTTTAAGATTATGTAAAAAGCAAGTTAAGACAGGTAAATGTTCATGCCACACAAAGCACACATAAACAAAGCAATCAAACATGAAGCAGCAGTAATAAATAGTAATAATATGCAAAATCGCAAGCAAGCACATATAGAGTTAAGCAAAATCTGCGAGTTAGCACATATGAAGTTACAGGTTTCAATCAAATGTTTATTTTTTCATAAAAACACATTTTACAAGACGACAATACAATAGACTAACATACTGAAACTAATATGAACTTGACTACAATGATTATGACAAACAATAAACTTGTACACCTTAAGATGAAATAATGTTATAACATTGAATAGAATACAATGTAAATAAATGAAACAAATATTGTAAAGTGGCAAGGAAAAAGCACCCAGAGTGCAGCCATGCCAAGAAGGCGAGGCAATCCTCATCTGCAAGGCACTGACTACCACTGGGGTTCATTCACAAAAAGGTGGTACATACTGATTTTAGTTTTACATATGTGTAACAGAAACAGCAAACACATAAAGCGGGGCCTCCGTGGCCGAGTGGTTAAGGTCGCTGACTTCAAATCACTTGCCCCTCATCGATGTGGGTTCGAGCCTCACTCGAGGCGTTGAATTCTTCATGTGAGGAAGCCATCCAGCTGGCTTACGGAAGGTCGGTGGTTCTACCCAGGTGCCCGCTCGTGCTGAAATAATGCACGGATGGGCACCCCTGGGGTCTTCCTCCACCATTAAAGCTGGAAAGTCGCCATATGACCTAAAATGTGTCGGTGCGACGTTAAATCCAAAAAAAAAAAAAAACACACATAAAGCAGACATATGCACAAAGCTATCTTTATAGGCAAACAAAGAAATGCTTTTCTGTGCTGTGGTAATTTAAATACATACTGATAATTATAAGTTAACATATCATTTGTCTTATCAGTTCTAAAAATAGAAAGTACAACGGATTTGTATGTAAACACGATCTCAGCAGCCCATTATTTCACATTTTCTTTCGTCGTCCTCTTTGCGTTAAACCTTAATCCTTTTCGTATTTAATTTTCATTTCGCTGTTAAGGATTTATGCGGAAAGGGAGAAAACTCTAAAATAGGTCGCCAACACATCATATTAGTTTTCTCGGTAAGATAGATTGAATAGAAGCAACTGTAATGATGTCATTTTTCAGTTTTATGGACATATATTTTATTTACGAACATGCTTTACAAACATTTTAATTGCAGTATTGTAGTAAACATTACAGATGTGATAGATTGTTACTGGTTAAGACCTGATAAAAAATTTTCGGCTGTTTCGAAGATTCGGATAGAAAGAGAAGAAAAAAGTCACAAAATAGCTATAATCAGAATAATTCGACGTTAAGATTGTTTTATATTTGTTATGGGGCAATCTAAACCTCAAAACTTTAAAGGACCAAAATGATGGAAGTAGCTAGAAAACCCCTAACAGGCTTGTTTAGAGTGAGGTACGGATCCGTACCTCATATTGATTCATATTATCGGACCTCTAGCCAGCCCTGTAGGGGTTGTCTGGAGGTATGGTAACAGGACCTCTAGACTCCGGGTCTAGATTTATGTTAATATCAAATATAAAACAGTTATTATCCCACCCATTATCAATCAGTCATAACTTGTTTAAGTTGTCAGGAAACATAACAAAGCCCTCCTGTGCCAATTCTTCATTTTGAATGAGACTAATGCAATGCAATTAATTCCTGAATCCTTGAACCTTTATCTTTCAAGCTATGCAGTAAAAAAATTTACGTAAAGCTGATAAAGTTTTAAGCAGAAGATTTAAAGCTATAAAACTCTTAACATCCCATTATGCTTATCAAGTCGTGATCAGACTAAAAAGGAATTTGATTAACCACAGTTTGCTACTAATTGCACTTTAAAGGTCACTTTGTGAGAACTGCAAAAAAGACCTTTTTTGAATAACTTACCCGAGTTAACTATATTTTATAACTAATACAGGTTATAAAATGCTTGAAAAAGTAACTGAAATAGGTTACATAACTTAAAACAGTTACATCCCTGACTGATTATATGTTGCTCTCTTACCAACTCAAAATAAATGTTATCTTATCTTATCCAAATGGTTTATGAGGCAAAAGACAATCACACAGAACGCAGATCTATGCAGTTTCAGTTTCAACACATGTTGAGAATTTCTGCGATAAATCATTACAACATTTGTCTTATGCAATTATGATTCTCACAAGTGACACCCTCTTCAAGGATTTTTTGCAAAATATTGTTGCATTATTGAAAATCTCGGTTTTCTGTTATTGTCTTTCATCTTATAAACCATTGAGATGCGATTATGACCATTTTGCATTTGATTTTGACATATTTTGCATAATTAATTGTTATTGGTTTTATAGCTAATTCTTGATTTAGCTATATAGCTAATTTGTGACTTTTCTGGGACCTGCTCAAGAGGCGAGTATTATAACGTTCCGCTAGGGGTTTTAAGGAAAATTAACAGTTATCTATATATTTATCAAAAAGAGAGATGCAATTTTCTGACAACTTATATTTAGGAATTTATCCTTCATACTTTATACCGGAAAGGAAGTGTCTAACCGTCCAGTAACTGGATGCCTAACCTGCGTTTTAGCCATCTTGTAATAGACTTCCTCAAGAATAAGTACTAAATGATTCAGGACTGTTATTTACTAAAGATATGGACACTTATTTGCTAACAAAATTTTGTGTGATTTACTTTTAGTCATCTCGAATAAATCACTGCACTATTCAGCCGATCACAAGAAAATTTGCCAAGATCAACAGCAATCTCCACATTCAAAACTTTCAGAAAAACAGTACTTTTGAACTATTGAACTTCATAATTAATCCATTTTATTTCGAAATAATAGTCAAAATTAATTAATGAATTGCTTGTTTTCTAGCTTTCCATTCATTCAAACAATTACTTATAAACTTGTGTTTTAAGAATTAAAGTTTAGGCTGTTAGAAAAACATTACTTTTTACAAAATAACAAGGATGTTTGGCAATCTATGTTTTATCATTTCTAAAAATAGAATAATATCAATGGATTTGTATACAAACAGGGATCTCATTAATTTTGTTTTATCAGCTGAAAAATCGGTAATCTGAGATGATGATCAATATACTTTGGTATGTATTCACAAAATATTTTGTTGACAGATAAGTACAGATATCTTAAGATAACAGTTAAAAACTATTTAAAATCACTACTTATTCATTAAGAAATCAGATACCGGATTGCTAGAAAATCCCCTGAGGATTTGCTAGCCGTCCGGTGGCCGGACGGCTAGACACTTCCTACCGGAAAAGCCTGCTGATCAAGGTCTGCACTGTGGCTATTCAATCAATAAATTTTCAGTGAATACCCCTTTGAATAAGAAGTGGTTACTGCCCAAATTGAATTATGGACCAATCCATTTTAGAAATTTAGAAGTAAGACTTTAGTGTACATGACAAAACAAGATTGCGAATGTGTTTCTCATCGCATATTTTTACAAGTCTTTAAACAAAATTTGATATTTATGACAAGTACGGTTCATTAGGCCTATGTGTACACATCTTGTTATGGGTCAGTTGTACCAGCCTGGTTCAAACGAACCAGCCTGGCGCAAACAGGCCAGCTGTCTGACCTGTAGATTGATGAAGTATATCCCTGTCTGTTAAATACAAATGTAAAACTAGACATTATAATGAAATCAACATTTTACTTTTTATGCCCCCGAAGGGAGGCATATTAGTTTTCAACTGTCCGTTCGTTCGTCACAATGTTAACTTTTTCCACGAAGGCACTTTACTCGCGAACCACTGCACCCAGGTCCTTCAAACTTCACATGCTGATAGTACTTATTGAGTTCACGACCCCTACTGACTTTGGGGTCACCAGGTCAAAGGTCAAGGCCACAAGGGCCAATGTCAACTTTTTGCATGAAGGCACTTCTGTTCGTTAGTTCGTTCGTCACAACGTTAACTTTTTGCATGGAGGCACTTTACTCGCGAACCACTGCACCAAGGACCTTCAAACTTCACATGCTGATAGTACTTACTGAGTACACGACCCCTACTGACTTTGGGGTCAAAGGTCAAGGTCACAAGGGCAATGTTAACTTTTTGCATGAAGGCACTTTACTCGCGAACCACTGCACCCAGGACCTTCAAACTTCACGTGCTGATAGTGCTTATTGAGTACACAAACCCTACTGACTTTGGGGTCACCACATCAAAGGTCAAGGTCACAGGGGCTAGTGTTAACTTTTTGCATGATTACAGGGTTCATACGCGTCAGGGAAAAGTCAGGGAAAATTTTTTTTTTCAAGGTCAGGGAATTGTCAGGGAGTTTTACAAAATGTCAGGGAAATTTTGAAATTTGGAAAATGTCAGGGAATTTTCTGATCTGGTTAGGCAACAATTTGTAAAGGTTAAGGCAGTTTCTTCAAATATTTCCTTTTTCATGAAAGCTATCACACTTACAACAATTAAAGCATAATTTTAAATTATATGCATATATCTATATTCTACATATTTTTCAAATTCCATATAGAAGAAACTGAAAGGGATTTGCACCCCTTACCTCCTGAGCAAATCTGGTGATGGCTATATCTAATGATTCGATCCCCTTCTCTCCTGTATAGTGTCCATTACACATAGCCATTACTATATATACATACAAGGCTCCAATAACACAAACATATGGTCTTTATTTTACACAGTTTCAGTATTTGAAGAAGGATGTTTTTGTGATACTGGTACCTTGTAGACAATACCTTAAAGACATGCTTTTGCTACCAAGGTGTTTTGCATGGTATATATCCTATAGATGTTACTCTTTTTAATTGGTAATCAGAATGACAATTCCATTTTAATGTAATTTAGTAAAGCTATGTTCAGAAAAAACAGTTCTATTTGGCTAATATGTTCAGGTTTCCAAAAGTAATTGCTTTATTGTCTATTGGTCATAACATAAACATTTGTTTGTTTGAAACAGTGTATTTGATTACTTTTTAATGCATGATAATTCATGTCATTTTGCTTGCCAATGTGTTTTGTATAATCACCAGCTCCATATCCAGTTGATTTGGAATAAACAAACAAAATATTAAACAATGTAAATGTTTGTCAAAAAAGGACGTAAGGGTTGGCTGTAGGGGTGGTGGAGGCCAACATTCTATTTTTCATTTAAAATTGAACCACTAAATGTGCACATTTTAAAATAACAAAAGTCATACTAGGTGACTTGGTTTGTATCGTACCGAACCAAAAATGCTTTCATGTCAGGGAAAAGTCAGGGAAATGTCAGGGAATTTTGTCTGAAAGAATGTGTATGAACCATGATGAAGGCACTTTACCCGCGAACCACTGCACCCAGGACCTTCAAACTTCACATGCTAATAGTACTTATTGAGTACACGACCCCTTTTGACTTTGGGGTCCCCAGGTCAAAGGTCAAGGCGTTGCGGGGGCATTTGTCACCATTAGTGACAGCTCTTATTAAATACTGTCGTGTGAGGGGATGGGAGGAATGGGCAGGTAAAATTAAAAAATTTCATAAAAAAAGTAAGGAAACATGCTTTTCTAAAATAGGTCTTACCCTATGTAATGGGTCTTCTTATTCCTTACAAATTTCTTAACACATTGAAGAAAAACTGAAAAGTTCTTATAATGTTGCGTAAATGTGATTTTTGAGCTTTAACCTCAAACCTTGCCCATCGTGAGATCTTTCTCACATGACTTGCACCTCCATAATATAATCTTTGATGATTTTGTAGAGTAAGATGTAGAAAAAGGAGCAGAGCTTAAGTTGGCTGGCCTCAGTAGCTACTTCTGTACATATTTTTGTACGATTTTCTCGTATTTCAGTAATGGCTCTGCAGAGATCAGTTTGCAGACTGGTACATTCATATGGATTAAGAGAGATACATCTGTTGTGCCCAGTCAGTGCCACACATTTTTGCCCTTCCAGACTGATGTCAAAATCATCAATAAAAATGTCAGGTATATATAATATTCTTAGGATACTTTGCATTTAGTAGTAATAATGACTGAACTTTGAAGCTGTTTTGAGCTGTGTTACTCGAGTCCTGTGTTACCTTTATGTTGGTTGACACAGTGACTTGACACCTTCCATCTCCAAGTCCAAACATTGTGATGTTTTGTATGTGGAGACCTCTTAGAATATGCTGTTGGTACCCTATATGTTATATTTAAATGTTAATTGTTATTATTTTATGTGAAACAAAACGAAATAATTACACTGATGTAGAATCCATACAACTAGTTTTTCAGAAGAATTTGATATGTCAGACTCAGAACACCAACAAGGGTAGTGGTCAATGTAAAGCGATAAAAATCTCAACCAAAAGAGTTTTGCAGATATTATAACTAGGCATAAGGAATTGGCAATGAAAATACTGAATTATGAAATACTGGTAGGATTGTCCATTAATTTATGCTGAATTAAGTAGTTAGTTCCATTACAAAATGGCACTTGTTATTTAGTGAACTACTGTGAAATCCTTTAAATCATGGTTTGGGCTAAGATGGCTATTTTATGGGGATGTAAATCCATGGATTTTCACTTTTGAACATTAAAGGATTGGGAATTTTGCTTTTTTTGTAGGGATAAAATTTTGTGGATTGACTCAGCCACTAAATCAATGAAAAGTAGTCCCCCACCAAAATTTATGATATTACAGTATGTATTTGTTGGGTTTTATATTACTTTTAGGGTCTCTTGCTAATAATTCAGTTTCCTGGGATATTCCATGTACTCATATCACAGAATTTACAATCAGTATATTTGCAAGAGTTGTCTGTTTTAGTCATAAAATGTTCTTAAACGATTTTAAATTATATCTTAGAACTGGTAATTTATATATTGTTTTTGCAGACAAGAAGCTATTTACACCAGGCCCACTAGGAACTTCGTCAACTGTGAAATCTGCCATGCTGAGAGACCTTGGCTCTAGAGATGTGGAATTTATTCAGCTGATTAAGACAATAAGAAGTAAACTGGTACAAATTGCAGGTAATATAGCAATCAGTCTACTGTGAAATCACTTAATTTTGTGGTTTTTGGCCAGAATGGCTGTTTTCTGGGGATATGACTTTGAGGGTTTCACATTTTGAGCAGAAATTCACTTGTTCATTGGTGTTTACTGTAAAAGAAAAATTTTCGCGAGGGTTTAATTTTCGCCTACAACTCGCAGAAATTAATCCTCATGTTAATATTTACCATTAGTATAATTCAAATTAAAGTAGGATACCATTTAAACAAATTCGCAAATATTAAACCTCGCAGACATACTCAAAATTTCAAATTTGCGAAATTTTGACCCAGAGAAAATATGTGATTTTACAGTAATTTAGTGGACTGATAGTCTGATACAAGAATGAAATCCACAAAATTTATGATTTCACACTATCAGTTATGTAGGTTTTCAGTCAGTTTATCCTGAGAATTCAAGAATTACTCTCCTAAATGTTACATTTAATTTGATGATTTAAGGCAATGATGCCTTTAACATCAAAGTTACTACTCAAATCTTTCACACATTTAAAGTTTCATTAAGCTTAATTTATGTCAAAAACAGATAAAGCAGCTGTCCAAATAGAGAATGTGCAAGATGACATGGTTAGAAAAGCACTACTTCTGTATCGCACATGAATTTTTAATGTCAGAGCATTAAAGGGAGGTAATCAAAAACAGTGGATTCAGTCATATTTCCTACATGGAATGTAAACGTCAAATTTTAGTCCATGGAAAATGAATGAGAAAACAGTCATCAAAAAAATTATTTAACAAGGATGATATGTATTTTTTTAATGTAACAAAAAATATGGCAGCCACACAATAAATATCGAGGTATACTAATGACCATTCAAGCAGTTGAAAAGTAGTTCAAAATAGTACCGGTATGTACTGATTTGCCCTCCATATGACAAGTTGGACCCGGATGGATATTTTTCAAATTTCAGGCATATATCAGGGTTCAGATTGTGATGAAAACTTCAAGCTTATTTGAACCACTCTCAAGTCTGCTGTCTTGAATAACCAGTACTGGAGAATGCATGGTCATGATCCCAGTGGGTCTCGAACCCATGACCCTTGGGCACGTTGGGTTGAGCGGCAGACACCTTAACCACTAGATCACCACTCCCCATTACATGCCAGTGTTTCTTTCCTGCTGATAGAAAGTTTTTAGAGGAATAGACATTATTTTACTAAGACTAATAGGTTCTGATATTTTATTGTTGAAGGTGTGTCTACCTCCACTTTTACTGCAGTACCAATGCAAGGAAGTGGAACATTTGCTATAGAATCTGTCTTCCAAACTGCCACACCAAAATCAGGTGCAAAGGTAATCACAACAGTTGATATATCTTTAACTTGAGCTAGGACAAGAAATAGAGACTGCAGATTCTTGACTTGCAGTCCTTGGAAGCCAAGTGTTTAATCACTGTCTCTATATTGCTGTTAGTTTTTGTGCTAATAGAGTCTAATTTCACCATGTGAGTAATTCAGCTCAATTGTGAAAGATGTTTTGTTTTATCCTCTGATTGAAGTAGTGCCCATTAGGTGCTAAGAGGCTTTCTCCTACAACATAAACTAAACAGTTCAGGAGAATATCAACTTGAATGTGTGTTGATCAAATTCTGTTAACTAACTCGACATCAGGTTTTTCAATCCTTTTGTACAGAGCCTTTATATTTCTATTGTAAATGCTAGCATGTTTTATGCCCCTGTCCCGCATTGAAAGAGAGGCTATAAAGTACTGTTTTGCCCATGCTGGTCAGGCATTATTGTAGTATGGTACATATAAACTTAATCCATATCAAAATTGCTAGAAAGGATAAAACCCGGTTTAAAAAATCTGGAACGAAATACACCAAAAATAGTGGATTTGTGTTGTTGTTGCGACTGTGGAAAGGCCATTTTTAGCTCATCTGATTTTTTGGGAAAAAAATGATGAGTTATTGTCTTCACTTGATCGGTGTTGGCGTCAGCATTGCCTGGTTAAGTTTTATGTTTAGGTCAGCTTTTCTCCTAAACTATCAAAGGTATTGCTTTGAAACTTGCAACACTTGTTCACCATCAATAGCTGACCCAGTACAGCAAGAAACATAACTCCATCCTGCTTTTTGCAAGAATTATGGCCCCTTTTGGACTTACAAAAATACCAGATTTCTTGGTTAAGTTTTATGTTTAGGTCAACTTTTCTCCTAAATTATCAAAGCTATTGCTTTGAAACTTGCAACACTTGTCCACCATCATAAGCCAACTCTGTACATCAAGAAACATAACTCCATCCTGCTTTTTTCAAGAATTATGGCCCCTTTTGGACTTAGAAAATCAGATTTCTTGGTTAAGTTTTATGTTTAGGTCAGCTTTTCTCATAAACTATCAAAGCTACTGCTTTAAAACTTGCAACACTTGTTCACCATCAATAGCTGACCCTGGACAGCAAGAAACATAACTCCATCCTGCTTTTTGCAAGAATTATGGCCATTTTTGGACTTAGAAAATCATGGGTAGGAAATTGTTTCTATTATACAAAAAAGTCAGATGAGCAAGGTGGTGCTCTTGTTGAATTATGAAGTAGCTGTTTTATAACTGTGAAGTAGCCGAGTATCAGCCTTTGTTTGATAGTGAAAAAAAAGCCCTAGTTTATAACAAACTCTGGATATAATATACACATTCTGTTGTTCCCAAGGATTTCCCTATAACTTGTGTAACTGTAATGTGTTTTACAAACAGCATTCCTTTTATTCAGGTGCTAGTTTTTGAAAATGGAGCATATGGGAAGCGCCTGGGTAAAGTATGTGAAGTTATGGGTGTGGATGTAGATGTTGTCAGTTTTCCAGAGAATGACTATGTTGACATTAATAAAGTGGAGAGTATTGTACAGGGAGACAACTCTTACACACTGGTTGCCATGGTGCATTGTGAAACCAGTTCAGGGGTGATAAATCCTGTAGAAGATGTTGGAAAGATAGTTAAACAATATCTTCCAGGTAAATCATGTGGTAGTTTGTTTTCATAATAAAATGCATAACTGGGACAAAGTTTGTTTTTAACATGTTCTAAAAACACTGTTCAAGTTTTTGTAGAATAACTGCAATTTCATGATTATATTTAAATGGAAATAGTTGGATAGCTGTTTGAGTGATGTCTGCATGAAAACTGCATCCAGACATTGTTCAGAGTACAAACTTTGAATTGAATATGGAAATAAAATATGTCCTGTCTGTTGGGCTGTTATCCTTCTATTAAAAAATGATACCTATATTTACTTAGAATTTATATAGGGTTTATTTAAGTTCATTATTCGCTTCAATTTTTGGTCCAGAAAAAAAACAACACACGGAACAGATTGTTAGTAGTTCTTCACAGAAAAAGTAACTGTTAAGTTTTTAAAAAAATATTTTTAGCACAAAAATACTCAAAAGGAATAGAGGTGCCAGATGTCATTTAATCATTTCTTGTCTTTTTTTTTCAGAAAGTGATTTCTTTGTGGATGCAATGAGTAGTTTTGGTGCTATACCTCTAGATCTACAGAGTGCTAAAGTAGATTATCTAGTCAGTTCTGTAAACAAATGCCTTGAGGGAGTTCCTGGATTTTCCTATGCCATAGCCAGACTTAGTAAACTACGTACTTGTAAAGGTTTGTATTTTTTTCAACCATTTTGGCCTCCCTGGCAGAGTGGTTAAGGTTGCTGTAGAAAACCATTATAAAAAGTTATATTCTTATAAACAGACAGAAAATATAGCATTAGAGAATATTCTAAATGTTGAAGGCATACCTAAACTTAATGAAGAAGAAAAAAATTCATGACAAGGGCATTTGAGTTATGGTGAGATGTTGGCAAGTCTTAAAAAAATGTCCAATAACTCATCACCTGGTAGCAGTGGTTTTACAACAGAATTCTTTAAGTTTTTCTGCATAGATATTGGTCATTTTCTTGTTAGGTCAGTTAACCATGCTTTTGGTACAGGTGAACTATCAGTCACTTTAAAACAAGGGGTCATCACCTGTATTCCAAAAGGAAATAAAGATAAACAATATATAAAAAATTGGCGTCCAATATCACTATTAAATGTATCGTATAAAATTGCATCCGCAAGTATTGCCCAACGTTTAAAACTAGTGTTACATAAATTGATTAGTGAAGACCAGACAGGCTTTTTACCGGGCAGGTATATAGGAGACAACATAAGGCTAATCTATGACATAATGTACTTTACAGAAAAAAATAATATACCTGGCATGCTTTTACTACTGGATTTTGCTACCGCTTTTGACTCTCTGTCATGGTCATACATGTATAAAACTCTAAAATTATTTAATTTTGGTGAAAATTTCATCAAGTGGATTAAGCTTTTCTACAATGATATTCAATCCTGTGTTATTATAAACGGTCATCTTTCAGATTGGTTCCATATTCACCGTGGATATCGTCAGGGGGACTCGCTGTCCCCTTATATTTTTATACTCTGTGCTGAAGTCCTTTCAGTTATGCTAAAACAAAACCTAAGAATAAATGGTATTAATCTTAATAATTCTGAATTTCTACTGTCACAATATGCGGATGACACAACTGTACTATTAGATGGAAGTGAAGTATCTCTCAGAAACACAATGCTAACATTAAACTACTATGCCAAAATTTCTGGATTATGTATTAATGTGGAAAAAACAAAAGCTGTTTGGATAGGAGCAAGGAAAAATAGTCATTTAAGGTTATGTACTGATTTGGGTCTACATTGGGAACAAGAACAATTTAAATTACTGGGTGTAACATTTACACTAAATTTGAATAATATTGTTATTGCAAGTTACTATTCAAAAATAGAGGAAATTAAAAACTCATTAACACAATGGTCTAAAAGAATGATCACACCAATAGGCAAGAATATAGTTATTAAGACGTTAGCTATGTCAAAATTGAATCACCTAATATTAAGTTTACCAAACCCAAACATAGAGATAACTAAATCAATACAAAACCTATTTTATAAGTTTTTGTTGAATTCTGGACCTGATAAGATAAAGAGAACTGTCATAACGCAGACTTATGATTATGGTGGCATTAGAGTGGTGAACTTAGAAACCTTTATGACATCTCTTAAATTACATGGCTTAGAAGGTACCTGACCTATAATACTAAATACTTCAACTTTATCTCACAGATATATCCATTTCTTAATACATTTCACAGTTTTGGTGCTGACTTCTTAAAAAACAAACTACATAATGTGAAAAATGCTTTCTGGAAAGACGTTTTTCAGGGATATATAAAACTCAGCATGCAATATCCAAAATCATGGAAAGATTTCTGTGTTTTACCAGTTTGGCATAATAGTATGTTTAAAATAGGAGGAGCAAGTTACTATTTTTCGAGATTCTCTAGATGACTTCCTGGATAGAAATGGAAGTCTGTTATCATTTAACAGTTTTATAAATTTATATAATATTCAAACTAATTTTCTTCAGTACCAAAGTATAGTTGAATCTATTAGGGAATTTTTAGATAAATTAAGATTTCCTCATTATGCCGTCAGAGAGCAAAATCCTCTGCAACCATTACCAATAAAAATCATTCAGAGTGCAAAAAAAGGTTGTAGGTGTATTTATGACTTTTTGTTAAACTTTCATAAGTTACCAGATTCAAGTAGAAAATGGAGAGACAAATTAAATTTAAATGCTGATTTCAATTGGAAGTTTATATATAAATCTCCATTTGCAATAACAAAGGACCCAAAACTTCAGTGGTTTCAGTCCAAAATAAATCACAGAATTATTGGCACAAACTATTTATTAGAAAAAATGAGGAAAAGAAATGATAATCTCTGTACTCTATGTCACAATGACTCAGAAACTATAGAGCATCTATTTGTAGACTGTCAAATTTCACTAACATTTTGGGAAGAAGTCAAAAGATGGATAAAAAGAAAATGTCCTGATGCAGATATTGACTGGTCAATATCAGATATTTTATTAGGTAATTCAAATTTCAGTGCAGCTACTCTATTAATATTATTAATGCTGCTTGGAAAATACACTATTTATCAAAGTAAATTTAAGGAGGCGGTTCCTACCTTACAAATGTTTATTAATAGTTTAAGAATACATTTGAAAACTGAGAAGTATGTTGCTAAAAAAACCCAAAACATGAATAGCTTTGATAGAAAATGGAAAAGTTTTAGGACTCTATTTGTAGATGGTGAAGTGTAACACGTGGGTCTGGGGCTTCATAGTGACTGCGCCTGTTGTCTTTTTTTTTTCTTTGTTCTGTTTTTATTTCTGAATAAAAAATTAACTTAGGTCTGAATTACATGCTATCTATGAAACATCAGCTTTTCATTAATGGATATTTTTACTGACTCTTTTCCATTCTGACCTTGTACTTTTTAAACTACATTTTTTCTCCTTTTTTTCACATATAACTTGTTGAATAAGTTATTTTAGAGAAGATATGCAACTCTGCAATCTCCACCGAAAAGTATCTGTTAGAGTTTTTCTCCCCTAGATCAATATCATGTTAGTGATAAAAAACCTTGCAGTTAAGCCAAGCGAGGTAACTATGTATGCTTATTAAGCCGCTAATTTATTGTGTGTAATTGGATTTCTGGAACCTACTCGTCAATTTGTCCTTGTTATTTTCATACTCGTTTCTTTTTCTTTCGAGCAAGGATAACAAATTATAATACAACTATTAACAATATTAATGTAGACTCAGACATTGCAAGTTAAGTTTATTTACTGATAAGTTACTCAAACAGCATTTGAAAAACTATCTGATCATGTGTACGGTCTTTTCACTGTTAATATATTATTAGTCTATCTTTTTAGAATGGTTTCCATATGAATACAAGATGATACTACTTGATAATAATGAACAATGTTTATTTGCTTAGACATGTACATTTATACACTGTTTATGTAGGTAAATTTATTTCTTTTTAGCTCATCTGATTTTTTGAAAAAAAATGATGAGTTATTGTCATCACTTGAGCGGTTGTCGGCGTCGGCGTTGCCTGGTTAAGTTTTATGTTTAGGTCAGCTTTTCTCCTAAACTATCAAAGCTATTGCTTTGAAACTTGGAATACTTGTTCACCATCATAAGCTGACCCTGTATAGCAAGAAACATAACTCCATCTTGCATTTTGCAAGATTTATGGCCCCTTTTGTACTTAGAAAATATCAGATTTCTTGGTTAAGTTTTATGTTTAGGTCAACTTTTCTCCTAAACTATCAAAGCTATTGCTTTGAAACTTGGAATACTTGTTCACCATCATAAGCAGACCCTGTACATCAAGAAACATAACTCCATCTTGCTTTTTGCAAGATTTATTGCCCCTTTTGGACTTAGAAAATCAGTTTTCTTGGTTAAGTTTTATGTTTAGGTCAGCTTTTATCCAAAACTATCAAAGCTATTGCTTTGAAACTTGCAACACTTGTTCACCATCATAAGTTGATCCTGTACAGCAAGAAACATAACTCCATCCTGCTTTTTGCAAGATTAATGGCCCCTTTTGGACTTAGAAAATATCAGATTTCTTGGTTAAGTTTTATGTTTAGGTCAACTTTTTCTCTTAAACTATCTAAGCTATTGCTTTGAAACTTGCAACACTTGTTCACCATCATAAGCTGACTCTGTACAGCAAGCAACATAACTCCATCCTGCTTTTTGCAATAATTATTGCCCCTTTTGGACTTAGAAAATCATTTTCTTGGTTGAGTATTATGTTTAAGTCAACTTTTCTCATATACTATCAAAGCTATTGCTTTAAAACTTGCAACAGTTTTTCACCATCATAAGTGGACACTGTACATCAAGAAACATAACTCTATTCTGCTTTTTGCAAGAATGATGGCCCTTTTTAGACTTAGAAAATCATGGGTAGGACAATATTTCTATTACACAAAAAAAATCAGATGAGCGTCAGCACCCGCAAGGCGGTGCTCTTGTTTGAATAGACGTGTACACTTTCAAAAAAATCTTGTTTATGTAGGTAGAATTATTTCTTCAGCTACGCTTGATATTCTATGTAAATATCTTTTTTGGCACATAAAATCAATGTTTGTGATGAATGTATGATACTTTGGATGTGGAAATGGAAATAAATTATAAAAAAAAAGGTTGCTGACTTCGAATCTCTTGCCCCTCACTGATGTGGGTTCGAAACCTTGTTTGGATATTAGAATTCTATTTGAGGAAGTCATCTAACTGGCTTATGGAAGGTCAGTGGTTCTATCCAGGTGCCATTTATGCCTGAAATGTTCTCCAGTGGGTACCTGGGATCTTCCGCCTCTTATCAAAAGCTGGAAAAATTACCAGCTGACCTCAGTTTTGGCAGTCCTATAAGCACTTAGGCAATGCTGTAGAAAAAGACCCTTTATCTGTGATGTGCACTTAGCTAGATAAGTATGACAGGATATATTCTTTGAAAAGAGCGTCGTTTGATACTTTATAGAATAGTATTAATCTTCTTAGAATCAATAAACTTGGCTTGAGTGATTTGGTTTGAAGGTTATAAATTGTGAGTTGATGACCAGTCTCACAATGCTGCTTTGCCATTGGTCGGTTTCAAAAATGTGCTAAGAAACAACCAATCAGATGCTGGATTTAGGAGACTGTTCTCTTGTTGCATTTATTGCATATGCCAAAAGATCATAAAGGTATATAAACAACTTAAGGTTTTTAGTTTAAAAATGATTTAGTGTCCAGCTATTAAGCTTTTTTGTCTCTGATCTTTGTACAAAAATCTACTTGGAGTTTAGAATAACTGAAAATTAATCTATCAGCCAGATTATGTTCTCACACATTTTGAGACCCAGAATATAAACCAAAGTTTCCTAAAGATTAAATATTCCTTGTACAAGTGTTTGCTGTAGGACATTTTAATTTATAAACATGTAATAAATGGCTTTGAGTGTGACAGTATGAAATATTGTCAGCTTAAAGATAATATTGACCACCGAGACAGATCCGCTGTTGATGTTACTTCTCTAAATGTTAACAGTATTACCACCCCAGAAAAAACACTCATTTATTTGATATATTTATTTTGTTATGAAATGGACAAAAAAGAACTGTAAATATATATATTGAAACCTTGCGTCAGCAAACCTGAAAGCTGGGAAAGGCATTATATTACCTAATTTATGATAGTGAGATTCTAAACCTTCCAAAAAAAAAGAATGTGAAAAGAAATTGTTATTCACGTAAACTACTGAACCATCATGAATAGTTAAATGTCAGTTAACATTAAACTAAATGAATAAGTTAAGTTACAACCTTGTGCTATTTCTGAAGTGTCAAAATCTACTTGAATGTGATCCAATATTATTAAAAGTTTGCATACTGTGAAATCATTTAATTTCATGGGCATGAAATTTCGTGGTTTTGGTCGAAACGGCAATTTCATCGGGATATAAATTCATGGATTTCAACTTTTGAACATAAAATGAATGGGAATTTTACTTGTTCGTTGGGATAAATTTTCGTGGATTGACTCAACCATGAAATCCACAAAATTTAGTCCCCCAAGAATATTAATAATTTCACAGTAGTAGAGGTAAACTGTAATTTGTTTATATAAACATACAGTATTGAACATACCTCTACAAAAGTATAATTTTCGAGTCCACATTACTGAATTAAGAATATTATTTTTGATTGATTAAAAGTTTTACTGTTTATTAACTGTAATTCAGTAAAATAATTGATAACGAGAGACATTAAATGTATTGCAATGAAAGAATTAACAAAAGACATTATAATGTATTGCAATGAAAGCATTGATCTGCAATGTAAAACAACAGTGGTAATGAAGTGTGTAAATGATTACTTGAGGCTTGTTTATGGTTGCTGACCAATTTAAAGAGATATTAAATTTTTAAAAGCCATCTTGAAAGTGGTGCAGTAGTGTAGGGATAGACGCTATCACTCCTTGCCAGCAGGTTATGGGTTCAAATCCTGGTGAGAGCAGATTTTGATTTCAGTCTGGACAGTCCCATTCATAGGTATGAGTACTTGGAAAACTTATGTGTAGGGAACAGTCATCAAGCATAAGTTGATAAGTGACAGTTTCTACAACAGCAATAAACAGAATAAGTTAAAACTTTTAACCTTTAACCTACTATATTTCTAAAATGGACTGGTCTGTCATTCAATTCGGGCAGTACCATTTATTATTCGAAGGGGTGTTCATTGAAAATTGACTGACTAAATAGCGAATAGTGCAGACCACTATCAGCCTGCACAAATATGCAGGCTGATCTTAGTCTGCACTGGTCGCAAAGGCAGAATCACTTGACGTCAGTAGGCTGAAGGTTAATATACTTTAAGTTGAAAATAATTCATTACCCCTAACAAATAGTTGTTTTACAATTAGTACAATATATGATGAAGTTTTTATTACTGTTACAGGTAATTCTAGAAGTATAAGCCTAGATTTATATGACCAGTATGACAATTTAGAAAAGACGAATCAATTCCGGTTTACCCCACCCACTCATACAATGCTGGCATTTTCCCAGGCAATCCGTGAGTTTGAAACTGAAGGAGGAGTTGAAGGCCGGTCAGCTAGGTAAGACTATTTTAAGCTACTTAAAGATATATTAGACCAAACTGCTTATTAAAAAAAAATATGAACAATTATTTCGTAGTTTCTTTGTCAACATAAAACTAATATGTTTGTGTTTATAAACTTTACTGTATGATAGGTTTAAAGTAGTACATAGCTAAGATATATATAGCTAAGCACAGTATGAATGTGTGTACAAACACTAAAAGAAGGGGCCTCAATGGCCGAGAGGTTAAGGCCGCTGACTTCAAATCACTTGACTCTCACCGATATGGATTTGCGCTTCACTAGAAGCATTGAATTCTTATGTGATAAAGCCATACAGCTGGCTTACAGAAGGTCATGGTTCTACCCAGGTGCCCTCCCATGATGAAATAATGCACAGAGGGGCACTTGGGGGTCTTCCTCCACCGTCAAAGGTAGAAAGTCGCCATATGACCTTTAATAGTGTTGGTGCAACGTTAAATCCAACAAAAACAAAAAAAATCCAGTTTTTGTAGAACAAAATTTGTCTCAAATGTGCACAACTACCTTAAGTTTGGGCTTATTTTATGATACTTCACTTTTATATGGACGGTAGTATAAGTATACAATCCTTGTTTCTTTTGCAGATATAAAGAAAACTGTTCTATTCTGAAAGCAGGTATGAAGGAGATGGGCTTCAGGGAGTTTCTGAATCCTTATCATCAAGGATATATCATAACATCATACCGCTTTCCGGAAGATAAAAACTTCAACTTTAATGATTTCTACATGAAACTGAATGAAAGAGGTAAATAAATACTTATTAATAAGCTAGATAGTAAATGTACTAATGCCCAGAATTCTTACCTTAGGAGTTGTATAAAGTTATTCCATAGGAGTTTTGGGAAGAGTCAATACTGTTTCCTTTAGGTATTTGTGACTACTTTTATTAGATGTTGCTAGAGGTCAATAGGCAGAGGGTAACAGTTCTAAATGTCATCCCTGATACCGAGGGATGGTAGTTTTGACTGGTCCCAAAGCACCCGTTAAATGTTTTATGGCCTTAGTAATTTCTGTAAAATTCTCAGCATTTGAACAAATGAGAACGTACATAGTTATCCCTAGTAAAAATGTACAGGATTGTAGTATAAAAAGTGTAGTGAATAGCGCCGGTAAAACTTAAAGCTTGATACTGAGCCAGTCGTTTACTGGCTTGTCCCATGTTAAACTGGCCAGTACATAGTAAAGCATAGTGGAAACTTACTTGAAGCCTTAGGTAAAACCTAATATCCCCAAAATGGGGGAAAACTGCAGTCCTTCAGGTGAGAAAATGTTGTAATACCAATCCCTTTATACCTGACAGTGCGACTAGAACTTCAAATCGTAGCCTGTTTAGAGATAAGCTAGTAAAACTTAAATGATATCTATGTGTTTGTATATTTCAGATCAGGTGATATACCCAGGTAAGGTGCTCAATGCTGATTGTTTCAGGATAGGAAGTATAGGATACCTGTTTCCTGATGATATGAGACATTTGTTGAAGTGTATTCGGGAGGTCTGCAATGAAATGAATATGGCCCTGCCTATCAAAGGCTAAGGAATGGGGAAAATGCGAAATGGTTAAAGTCAGTAATGAGACTTTAAAGGAATATTTGAAGTGACAACTTTAGCAGCTTAGCTAGATTTTATATTGCTGTGTATTTCTAAAGATGTAAGGTTGTAGCATAAGCTTTAGATAACTGTTCTAATCAAAAAAGCTAAACAGTCTATTTTTATTTTGACATAGTTTGATCTCATTTTTTGATGTAATTACACCAGTGATATTGATTGTTATGGGGTTTTTTTTATAACTGTGTTGTTAGTGTAATTGTGCATTTGTCTCTCAAAACAGTCCATATTTCATAAAAAATGGTGACAGTTTTTTTTTAATGAAATTATACAGAATAATCTGAAAATATGTATGTGAAAATTATTAAATTAAGATTGATTCAAATACTTACATTCATATCAACAAGAAGACGAAGTGTTTAAAAAATACTGTTTATGACTGAATCATTATTATCCAAAAGTTGCTGTAAGAATTCCTGTTGCATGATTGCTAAGTAATATGAGCCACACCATGAGAAACCAACATAGTGCGTTTGCGACCAACATGCATCTGCGCAATCTGGTCTGGATCCACACTGTTCACTTTCTATTGCAATTAGAAAAACTGTTAGCGAACAGCATGGATCCTGACCAGACTGCACGGATGTGTAGGCTGGTCTGGATCCATGCTGGTCACAAACGCACTATGTTGGTTTTCTCATGGCGCGGCACATATAATTATCCATTGAGATTTAAGTGGTCAGATTTTTCATTTAACATTTTTATGCCCCCGAAGGGAGGCATATAGTTTTTGAACCGTCTGTCGGTCTGTCAGTCTGTCAGTCTGTCCGCAATTTTCGTGTCCGGTCCATATCTTTGTCATCGATGGATGGATTTTCAAATAACTTGGCATGAATGTGTACCACAGTAAGACGACGTGTCGCGCCCAAGACCCAGGTCCGTACCTCAAAGGTCAAGGTCACACTTAGACATTAAAGGATAGTGCATTGATGGGCGTGTCCGGTCCATATCTTTGTCATCGATGGATGGATTTTCAAATAACTTGGCATGAATGTGTACCACAGTAAGACGACGTGTCGCGCGCAAGACCCAGGTCCGTAGCTCAAAGGTCAAGGTCACACTTAGACATTAAAGGATAGTGCATTGATGGGCGTGTCCGGTCCATATCTTTGTCAACCATGGATGGATTTTCCAATAACTTGGCATGAATGTGTACCACAGTAAGACGACGTGTCGCGCGCAAGACCCAGGTCCGTAGCTCAAAGGTCAAGGTCACACTTAGACGCTAAAGGTCATTTTTCATGATAGTGCATTGATGGGCATGTCCGGTCCATATCTTTGTCATTCATGCATGGATTTTAAAATAACTACGCATGAATGTGTGGCACAGTAAGACGACGTGTCGCGCGCAAGACCCAGCTCCGTAGGTCAAAGGTCCTAAACTCTAACATCGGCCATAACTACTCATTCAAAGTGCCATCGGGGGCATATGTCATCCTATGGAGACAGCTCTTGTTTATTCTTATTTTTGCGATTTCACATGATGGTATTGTAAAATAACGACCAGGTTGAAGGATGCATAAGTTATGTAAAACTTTGTTTTCTAACATGTTTTTAACCTTTAGCCTGCTGGCAGCAAGTGATTCTACCTTTGTGACCGTCACAGACCAGTCTTGGTCTGCACTGTTCGCTATTCAGTCAGTAAATTTTACCATCAACACCCATTCCAGTAATAAATGGAATTGCCCAAATTAAATGATGGACCATTCCATTTTAGACATTTAGCAGGCTAATGGTTAATAATTTATTACAAATATACTTAGATCTTATTTTTATTGAAAATAATGGCTGGTTAATTGTTTCGATCTTTAACAGTACATGATTATAACTAGGTTTATGGTTAGTGGGACTATCTGACAGACAGCTGTGCTGGTGTGTTATACAGTTTTCACAGCAATCACCCAGTATATCTGTCATGGGTGATTTACCCATTTATAGGTTTATATTCAGTATTTTTCCTTGCATGTTAAGATATAAAAGACTATACAAGTATTATTAATTATATTATTGTTTTATTGTTATATAATTAAGTTGCGTTTATGTAAACTGTGATATAATGCAAATGTATTCACCTGCTCTTTATTATATATACCTGTAAATTTCTGTAAAAGCTATGGCTTGTATTACGCCTGTAAATATGAACGGACAAAAAGCAAAATTGCTCCAGGTGGAAGTCAGACTCTGTATTTTGCCTGTGTCTAGACTGCTTTCATTAATTTTCATGACCAGGCAAAAAGTCTTGTTTCATAGCAGGTTATGGCCAGCTTTTGTATTTAGCTAATTTAAATTTTGTAGAAAGAACAACAATGAGTTGAGGTATATAATAACAGGGTCAAAATGACTATCCTAATCTGGGATGTATTTGGATCTTGTACATTCCTGGTAAATTTTACCTGCTGTAAATACATAGATAGATAAAGCTACTGTTGTAATAACCCCCTTTTACCGCTCCTGTTAGCTGGATATTTTTAATGATGTTTGCATTTTACACAAACACTTGTATACCAAATTTAGCCACTATAAGATGATCCTTCTGTCAAATGGTTTCCTTTTATTCTTTCAAAATTGGCAGTTTTTTTGCAGACTCTTTGATAAATATTATAGGTCAGTGACATTGACTCACTCATTAGACGGGGCAACACATTAGATCTGATTTTTAAGGAAAAAACATTGTCTTATAGGTGAGTAAATATAACAGTGAACAATTTTATTTAAGCTGTAAAATTCATGACACAGGACTTTTTGCTTGTTACTATGCACGACTGTTTTAAATTTTGGCTGTCACATTGTAGTAAAAATAAAGACTCTAGCAAAAATTATCTGTTCTAGATTTTAAAAGTTAATATTTTTTTCATTTCTTCAGATGTCTGAATTTTAGCTATCTAGAGACTTTTATTGGTACAAATAAATGTAATTAATCATTCTGTTTCCAGTCGTTTATATAAAGTAAGAAATAATTTAGTAATAGGTTCTAGTGTATTTGATAATGATAATTATGGGCTACAAGTGATGACATTTTAGAAACATGATGTATAGAAATATTTGAAATGAAAAGGTCTTACCTCGAATGGCTGTACACAAGAGGGAAAAATACGCTTCCTTTAATTGTTTGTTTTGGGAAAATACATTTCTTTAATTGTTTTTAATGGGAAAACATTTACTTTAATTGTTTGTTATAGGAAAATACATTTCTTTAATTGTTTTTAATGGGAAAACATTTACTTTAATTGTTTGTTATGGGAAAATACACTTACTTTAAATTAATTGTTTGTTATGTAAAAATACATTTCTTTAACTGTTTGTTATGGGGAAAATACATTTCTTTAATTGCTTGTAGTAGAAGATACATTTCTTTCATTTTTTGGAATGGATAAAATACACTCACTTTAATTGTTTATGGGGAAAATACATTTCTTTAATTGTTAGTAACAGGAATTACATTTTTCTTTATTGTTTGTGTTCTTTAATTGCTTGTAATAGAAAGATAAACATCTTTAATTGTTTGTAATGGGAAAATTAACTCAATCTGGATTATATATATCCAGTATATTTATGAAAAAATAAAGCAATCACAGATATAAGCCAGTCCATATATCTTGTAAATTTTATATATGTCTGAAGTGCTAGACACTGTAATATGCTCCACATTCTGTTTTATTGTTGTTTGAAGATGATTGCATTGATAAGCTTTCTTTTTATAATATAACTTTAGCGATATATATACTATTAGCATTTATAAATAATATCAGTTAAAATCCAGATGTAAATACTTAAGGTATAATAGACCCAAAACTCATATTTGAAAATATGAACAATGTCTAGATATAACGGTAAGTTGCATATTTTGTGAAGTTAGATACATTTGATGAGGATTATCTGCATTTGAAGTAAATACCTACAGGTGAAATATTTAAGTGATAGATGGCCATTGGATTTCTTGATTTTAGAAAATATTTACATTTGTTAGTAAATGGAGCTGGAAGTTTTTTGAACAAATGACTGTAAGTTATGCATGATATTTAATTGTGAATGTAGACTAAGCTGTATAAACACAGTAAGTTTATACATTTAGACAAGATATGAGCATTTTTTACATTTTAAGTTATTGTATAGAAATAAACTATTTCAATGAAAGAGCCAGCTTGACTTGAGGAAGGTTCTGTTCCAGTACCTCTGATTTTGATGAAATAATGCCATAAGGGACACCTGTGATCTTCATCCACCATCAAAAGCTGGAGAATCACCATAATTATTATGACATATAATTGTTTCGGTTTTGAGGGTGAACCCAACAAAAAATATTACAGACAAGATCCGCGTTAATATATCTTTCAGGAAATAAGACATAGTAACACATTATTCGTGAAATAAAACATAGCGACTCATTATTTGTGAAATAAAAATTGTGATACATTAATAGATTTTTCCTTTGAAATCATGTTAGTAATTTTAAATAAAAATTGAGGCTGGTACAGATGAGTTTTAAATTAAGTTGTTCATGTGTTTTAAACAAAATATAAATGATGACTATGATTGTATTTTAACTCTGTATTCTAGAATTGTTACAATTATTATTTGATTAACCATGCACTTACCTATAAGTTATAATTTACCAAAATTGCAGAAACTCGTCTTCAGCTGCAAAGACAATCTGTAATATGGTATGTGTGTGTGAATATGTTTTTGTGATATTATCTACATTGTAGGTAGTATTAATAACAACCAGGGGTTTAATTGAAGATAATATCATGTCTAATATTTTAATGGTCTGTGGTATTACGCACCAAAATGACCTTGACCATGAAAATTTTACTCTTGTTTTGAGAACATTACAGAACAAGTTAAACTTTACTAGATCTGTTGTTGCATACTGTAGGGTTCAATACATAAACTGTACAGAGTACTGCACATAAAGTATAGGGCTTTATACATACTGTAGGGATCAATACATAAACTATAGGCTTCTATACATATTACATAGGGTTCTGCACATAAACTACAAGGCTTTATACATAAGCTGTAGTGTTCTATACACAATTGCTAGGGCTATACACATAAAATATAGGGCTTTACACAACTAATGCTTTGTACATAAAGTAAAGGACAATAGTTCTTTTTTCATAGTATTTTTGTATAAATGGACGAAGAAATCTGACATGATAGGGCTGTGGAATGAATATCTAGAAAAACTAATTTCAGGTTGCCTTTTAAAGTATTTCAGAATTAATGTTCTTTGTGAAATCCTCGTCATATTGATTTCATTGTGTTTTTCAAAAAGGGTTTTCAGTGCTGTAATCTCAGTGTTATTTAAGTGTGTTCCTTTGCTTTCATTTGCAATTTTCTCTCAGTGGATTTTGGTAGTCATGATCTCATGTTTTTTCAAAGGGTTTTCATCATTTTGATCGTATGATGTTTTAGGGAATTTTTGACATTTTGCTTATACCCCACGGTACAATGTATATGAATACATTGGGAACTGTATTGGAGTCATGCATGTCTGTCCAATGGTCCTTTGTATCGGTGCTGAACTTTGCATCCCTACCATATCTTCTAAATTCATTAATCCAATACCAAATGGTAACCTCATCAGGATGATATTTAAAGTGCACAATGCAGTCTGTTAAGTCCATGGTCATGGTGAAACCAAAGTCAAAGATCAAATAGCCTACTTCACGCATGTCAGTGAAGATTTTCATAAAATTAGCATCAAATATTTACTTCATCATGATGACTTGCACTGTGCACCACCCACGTCATTAGGTCAAAGGTCAAGTTTGTTCTTTGAGGACAAATGTCAAATTACTTAGCCTGATGGGCATGTCATATCTTCTAAATCGCATTGAAGATTTTCAGAAAACTAGTGTCAGATATCTATCTCATCAAGATCACTTTCAGAGAGCACAAGACATGTCATATAGTACAAGGTCAAGATCACATTTGTAGGTCAAAAATCAGATAGATTTTCCTGGTATTTTCTCCTTATCTTTAAAACTGCTTAGATTTTAATAAAACTGGCATTAGTTGTTATCATTCAGCCCACAGGACTCAGAGCACAAAGTCAGAGGTCAGTTTCACACTTAGAGGTCACAGCATTTTACTTTCCCTGTCAAAGCAGTGTCAGGGGGTATTATATTATTATATCGCCTTCAGTGATAGCTCTAGTTTCACAGTGTTTTAAATGGATGTTTTATGTCTTTAATTGTTCTTTTTTGGTGATCTGTTTTCATAAGGTTTTTAGTACAAATGTTGCTGACTGTCAAACAAGAGTCTCATTATTTTGACTGTGTTCTATACTTCCAAAGGATTTTAAAGGTTTTATTAGTCTCATAATTGGTAATGTTTATATCATTTTTGCTGCATTCCAGTTTCAGCATTAAATCGTTATAACATCCATTCCATCTTGACAGAACTTTTGATAAGTTTGCCAAAAAATCTTTTGAAACTGTGATGCTTTTATCTTTATTATATCAGTATACCAGTTATTCTATTTGTTGTGGCTAGATATGAAAATGTATGAGCTTATTTTCCTTGTCATTAATGGTTAATTTGTTCATAATGTTTGATGATATTTGAGCTCCACCATGAGAAAACCAACATAGTGCATTTGCGACCAGCATGGATCCAGACCAGCCTGTGCATCCGCGCAGTCTGGTCAGGATCCATGCTGTTCACTTTCAAAGCCTAACAGCGAACAGCATGGATCCTGACCAGACTGTGCAGATGCGCAGGCTGGTCTGAATCCATGCTGGTCGCAAACTCATTATGTTGGTTTTCTCATGGTATGGCTCATTTTTATCTGTTTTCATATCTTAAATGTCATGAACCCATGCTCAATGATATGTGCAATTTGCTTTCTCAACAGACAACTTCGTATACTACAACTGAGCGAAACATTTCAAAGCACTTATTGAATGATTGTGTTTCCATTTGTACTCCTTTCTCGTCTTACTTGATTTCTTTGTCACTGCCACTTGTGCTACCAATTCTTTGCAATTTTCTCTTTTCCCTGTCATTTCCCTCGTAAGTCATACGTTGTATGTACCCCAGTATAACATTTTCAGTTCTATCCAAGTGGAGGTGAGAATCGAACCTTTGACATGCTAAGTGAACAATGTGGTGGCATGTGCATAAGAATGTGGAATTACCGGTAATTTGTCCGTAGGAGCACTTTCAGGTCTAACCACAGCTTCTTCCGTGATCACCCCCTCAGTCACCACCAGTTCTTGCCATAACCAATTCTGTTGTAACTTCTTCTACTTTTTCCATGTCTTTATCTTGCAGCAACAATTCAATATTTTCAGTCAATACCTTTACCTCAACTTCCTTACATACAGCTTCCAAAGCCAGATCTGCTGTATCCATAACCTCTATGGAACTTTCCACTTGATGTTCAGGAGGTCTTGTTGTCTCCTGCATCCATTCATCATTGATCTTATTCCTTCTTTTCTTCTTCATCCTTCTTCCCATCATCTTCATTTAGATCTTTCAAAAATATCCTCCTTTGATTTTCAGACAAATAGCCCTCCACGGCACAGACAATTCTCCAGTATATCAATGGTTAATAAAACGTGGGTAGTGTCAAGCATCTAAAAGCACTCTGATTCATAACAGTAACATACATAACTCACATTAGAATAATGCACTGCAAGAGGCGGAGCTAAGATTCCTGCCTTACGACACAACCGTTTGAGACATAGTTATTGTTTCTCATTGCAATTATAGAATTATCAGTACAGTTGAATCTATCTGCTCTGATATAAAATAAGTTTGGATTAGACGAGTTTAATCATGTTGTTTAGACACAAGAACATACCTGTATTTTAAAGCTGCCTTTTACATGTATTATTATGTCAACTAGACTGATTAAATTATATTTATAAATAAATCATTATTGAACATTCATATTTTTTTTGTTTTGTAAAATTTGCTATATTCCTTGTTCATTTGAAAACTACTGTATTCTTCCATTATTTTCTAGCTTCCACACCAATCTTGATGTCAACACCGCCTCGGTAGCCTAATGGTAGAGCGTCCGCTTCGAGTGCGGGAGGTCGTGGGTTTGATCCCCGGCCGTGTCATACCAAAGACGTAAAAAATGGTACTAGCAGCTTCCTCGCTTGGCGCTCAGCATTAAGGGGATAGTGCTAGGACTGGTCAGCCCGGTGTCAGTATAATGTGACTGGGTGGGGTATCATGCCACGTGTCTACGGCATGATATTCCAGTGAGGCAGCACTATAAAGTTGGGCATTGTGCTCACTGCTACAAGTAGACACCGTCGTTTATATGACTGAAAAATTGTTGAAAAAGACGTTAAACCCGAACACACACACACCAATCTTGATGTAATGTCTCCACATCCACTTTTTAAATCGAATTTGATATAAATGTAATCCATAATTTATAATCATATATAAGAAAGCCAGTAATTATAAATAATATTTTTAAAAGAAATTTTATGATGAATTGTAATGCCCCATGCATTAAGTTGTAATGTCCCATGCATTATGTGTTTTATTGTAAATATGCAAGTGCTTGAAATGTTACTTTGGCTTGTATTTTTCTGACAGTCCTTCATGAATTTGATTCTTTCCCGATTAGAACACAAATTCATCTTGCCTTTGACTGAATCAAAGTCATAGGGTGAGTATATGTCTAGCTGCATAATAAACATACCATAGAACAGAACAAAACTTTATTAATAATGATGTATAATGTAACTTGAAAATGCAGTTTCTCGTCATCTTAGCTATATACAGCATGCAGAAAAATATATAGATAAATCTCTTCTATAAAATTTCACAGATGTTTCTCATGTGAAAATTTATAAGGGATTTCATTTAAAGCATGCTCTGTTCTGCAATGTAAAATTTATAGCCTGTCACTGTCCAGTTCTTACTATTGTTCTGATATTGGTCAAGCAAAGTATAAGTCTGGGCAAAATATTTTTTAGCCACTTCCTTTTTTTAGCTCGACTATTCATAGAATAGTAGAGCTATTGGACTCACCCATGCGTTGGCGTCCGCATTGGTGTCCGCGTCCCGATTTGGTTAAGTTTTTGTATGTAAGCTGGTATCTCAGCAACCACTTGTGGGAATGGATTGAAACTTCACACACTTATTCACTGTGATAAACTGACCTACATTGCACAGGTTCCATAACTCTGTTTTGCTTTTTTACAAAATTATGCCCCTTTTTTGACTTAGAAATTTTTAGCTCGACTATTCAAAGAATAGTCTAGCTATTCTACTCACCCTGGCGTCGGCGTCACACCTTGGTTAAGTTTTTGCATGCAAGTACATACAGCCATCAATTAAAGGCATATAGCTTTGAAACTTATTTGATCTTTTTCTAGGTCAATTACCAACCTCTCTGGGTCAAGTCCCAGAACTCTGACATGTATTTTGAGCAAATTATGCCCCCTTTTGGACTTAGAAAATTTTGGTTAAAGTTTTACATGCAAGTTACTATCTCCAAAACTAATGCAGATATTGATTTGAAACTTCACATGTGTCTTCGGGGTTATAAAACTAGTTGATAGCAGCAAGTCTCATAACTCTGACCTTCATTTTGGCCAAATTATGCCCCCTTTTGGACTTAGAAAATTCTGGTTAAAGTTTTGCGTGCAAGTACATACAGCTATTTCTAAAAGGCATATAGATTTTAAACTTATTTTTTCTTTTTCTAGATCAATTACCAACCTCACTGGGTCAAGTCCCATAACTCTGACATGTATTTTGGGAAAATTATGCCCCCTTTTAGACTTAGAAAATTCTGATTAAAGTTTTACATGCAAGTTACTATCTCCAAAACTAATGCAGATATTAATTTGAAACTTCACATGTGTCTTTGTGGTTATAAAACTAGTTGATACCAGCAAGTCCCATAACTCTGACCTTCATTTTGGCCAAATTTTGCCCCCTTTTGGACTTTGCAAATTCTGGTTAAAGTTTTGCGTGCAAGTACATACAGCTATTACTAAAAGGCATATAGATTTGAAACTTATTTTTTTCTTTTTCTAGATCAATTACTAACCTCACTGGATCAAGTCCCATAACTCTTACATGTATTTTGAGCAAATTATTCCCCTTTTTGGACTTAGAAAATTCTGGTTAAAGTTTTGCGTGCAAGTACATATAGCAATTACTAAAAGGCATATAGATTTGAAACTTTTTTTTTCTTTTTCTAGATCAATTACCAACCTCACTGGGTCAAGTCCCATAACTCTGGCATGTATTTTGGGCAAATTATGCCCCCTTTTGGACTTTGAAAATTCTGGTTAAAGTTTTACATGCGAGTTTCTATCTCCAAAACTAATGCAGATATTGAATTAAAACTTCACATGTGCCTTCGGGGTAATAAAACTAGTTGATAGCAGCAAGTCCCATAACTGATATGCATTTTGGTCAAATTATGCCCCCTTTTGAACTTTAAACTCTTTTAATATTTAACCTTTTTGGGT